>NC_092519.1:15935572-16025572 GCF_047511675.1 Marmota flaviventris
CTGTTTGGGGCGACGTGGGACAAAACTGTTTTGAATTTTGTATACATTTTTTTTTGGCTTTTCAAATATTTAGACAGATGTCACAACATGTCTCAGGGATGGGACCCACGTCGACACCCAGAATTTCTCAGTGGTTCATGGTGCAATGGACACACGTGGCCTACATGGAACCTGACCTCATGTGGGTCGTGCTAAACACTGTCACACGGAGTCCCATGAGGAACTCTGCCCTCATAGAGCTAAGTTCATGCTCGAAAGTTTCACATTTTAGCATCTTGGAGTCCAGATTATGTGGGTGCACAGCCGACCGGCGAGCTGGGAACACATGCGGGGTTATGAGAACTGTGATCTAATAGTGGATTAATCCACTTGGATGGACTCACTGGGTGGTGACTGCAGCAGGTGGGGTGTGGCTGGAGGAGGGGGTCCCAGGCTGTGCCTTTGGGGTCTCTGTCCTGTCCCTGGTGAGCAGAGCTCTCTCTGCTCCCTGGTGCCCTGTCCTGAGCTGCTCTCCTCCTCCAGGCCCTGCCGCCATTTTGTTCTGCTCCCCTTGGGCCAGAGCCTGGAGTTGGCCAACCATGGACTGAACCTCAGACACCATGACCCCAAATAAAAGGTCCCCATCTTTTAAATAGACCTTGCCAGGTATTTTGGTCACAGAAACATAAAGCCCAGTAATACATTGGGTTGTGAGAGGTGTAGACCAATAAGTGGATTAATCCACTTGGATGGACTCACTGGGTGTTGACTGCAGCAAGGTGGGGTGTGGCTGGAGGAGGGCGTCCTGGGCTGTGCCTTGGGGTCTCTGTCCTGTCCCTGGTGAGCAGAGCTCTCTCTGCTCCTGGTGCCCTGTCCTGAGCTGCTCTCCTCCTCCAGGCCCTGCCGCCATCTTGTTCTGCTCCCCTTGGGCCAGAGCCAGGGAGTCGGCCAACTGTGGACTGAAACTCTGAATCCATGACCAAAATAGACTTTTTCCACTTGAAATTGCTCCCATTGGGTCCTCTGTTGGAGAAGGGTTTGGAGGGAATCATGGTGTTTATCACTGGGTCCATGATTCACGTGACCCTCTGGCTTTTGGCTACACATCCTGGAGGTGGGCTGACTGTTGACCAAGGTCTCAGTGGACATTCATGGTCCCACTTGGGGTGAGGAGTACCACTGGCAGATCCAAGGCTTGGGAAGATACTTCTGTGTTTATCATCAACACAAAATCATGCTGGAAGGACATTGTCACAGAGCAGGGTCCAAATCCACGGTTGCTGTTGGAACCCATCGTCCAGCCTGACCACCAGTTTGGACACAGCCATATCCTTTATGAAGACGTAACTCGCGTTTTTTCCGGTACCTGTCATGGGTTCTGTCTTCTGGCTCATCTCAGGTGTGCCTTGGCATGATGACCTCTGCCCAGGAGGAAATGCAGACCGTCACACGTTGCAGAGTGAAGATCTGGCGATGCGCCCGCGCTTTATTCAGTGGTGACCTCCACACACAATGACATCACCTCAAAAAAAATCCCATCACCAAGTGACACCATACGAGTTGCAATATGCGGTGGCCCACACCTGCAATCCCAGCAGCTCAGGAGGCTGAGGCAGGAGGATCACAAGTTGGAGGCCAGCCTCAGTCAAAATGAGATGCTAAGCCACTCAGGGAGACCCTGTCTCTAAATAAAATACAAAATAGGGCTGGGGACGGGGCTCAGGGTCGAGGGTCCCTGAGTTCCATCCCTGGTACCAGAAAAAAAAAAAAAAAAGAGTCACTTGGAAGGACGGATTTGGACGAAGGTCATAGGGCCACCGCGACAAAGTGGCCTTTCATGGCCATTTCTACCGTCCATTCGGAAACCGTCTGTAATTGATGAGTTATTTTTCCAGCCTCTATATTTCCAGGAAAAAAAAATCCAGAAAGTGTGGGCTGACTCATGTCACAGAACAGATGTCCTCGAGATGGACACTGGGTGCTTTTGCACGACCTCGGACATCCGCACAGAATGCCTTAAAGGGGGCAGAACTACTGGGAGGCGATTTTGAGGTCCTTTGCTTTGATTCCGTCCTGTCACCTAGACGCAGAGACACGTGGATCGACTTCCCCTGGTTCAGCTCTGATTGCACGTGGGCTATCACGATGCCTGTTTCTGAATCTCATTAACATTTTTCGTTTCTTGATTTCCTGCCCGGATCCGAGTGATTTTTGTCTTATGAGCCCTCCAAAGGCAGGCACAGCGCTCGGCCCCGCTTGGATCTAATTGCATGAATAGTTAATTCCCTGTTATCGGCCGACGGGCCCCGGGTAAGTGCTCTTCAACCTTCTACATGTGCTCAGCGGAATCAGTCTGTGAATTGGTAAAACGGTTTGTGCATATTAATTTTCTCCAAAATCCCACGGAACAATGAGGTTCCAGGAAAAATCGGTGGCTCTTGGTTAACAAAAACCCTGAGCCCAGGAAAACGGGTTCACGGGCCATGATTCCCGGACTCGGCAAATCTATTTTTCTGGGGCTTGGAGACGAAATGATGTTTCCTGATTCAAGGTTGATGAAGTTTTGCATTTCTTTTTTTCTTAATTTTTTTTTCATTTGTTCTGATTAGTGACACATGACAGTGGACTACACTTGGACACGTCACACCTAAATGGAGTGTCACTTCTCCTCCTTCTGGTTGGACGTGGTGTAGAATCACCCTGGTCCTGGGGTCATACATGCACACAGGGTCATAATATCCCATTCATTCTACTGTCCTCCCTACCCCATATCCCTCCCCTCTGCCTAATCCAAAGTACCTCTGTTTTTCCCTAGCTATGTCCCCTGTTATTGTGAATTAGCATCCACAGATCAGAGGAAACATTCAGCCATTGGTCTTTTCGGGTTTGGATTTTTTTCAGTTAGCATGGTATTCTCCAGTTCCATATTTCTCTACAAACGCCATCATTTCATTCTTCTTTAAGGCTGCGTAATATTCCATTGTGTATCTAAACCACATTTTTCTTCATCCATTCATCTGTTGAAGGGCACCTAGGTGGGTTCCATAGCATAACTATTCTGAATTGAGCTTCTATAAACATGGATGTGGCTGCGTCCCTGTAGTGGGATGATTTTAAGTCCTTTGGATATAGACCGAGGAGTGGGATAGCTGGGCCACATGGTGGTCCCATTCCAACTTTTCTGAGGAATCTCCATCTTGCCTTCCAGAGTGGCTGCACCAATTTGAAGTCCCTCCAGCAACGTATTTCACCTCTGATGTTCCATCTGACTTTTCTGAAAGAGATGGGAAGGCAATTTTCTGTTCTACGCAAGTCTGATGGGCGCCATTTTGGGATTTCCCATAGGAAATGATGGTGGGGTGTTCGAAGTTCTCAGCTCGGACATTAATTACCACCTAGTTGATGAGACGCTTGCTTCAGCCTCCTAAATACTTCTTAGGAGGCTACTTAGCCCTTAGAGGACTGGATGAATCATTTTTAATGTCACCATTTATTCCATCCATCATTCTGAAAATACAGGCTCTTTCTATCATTGAACATTTAAGGGGAAAAAATCCTTTTAAGAATTTATAGGATCTAAACCTGTTGAAGGAGAGCATCCCAAAGCAATGTCTGTACCACAGAAAACAAGAGCAGGATTTAAAACACGGTGGCGGGACCTGCAATCGCTAAGTACCAGAGGACGAAGGTTTGGTTCTTGGGGCTCTTTGGTGCATTGCAAATTTTGTGAAATTCATCCAACTTTTTTCTGTCGAGTCCTTGAAAACGTGGAGGAGGATCAAAATGCAAAAAAAAAAATAAATAAATAAAAAAAATAAAAAATGCACAGTTGAAATTCTCCCTAATTAAAGAGAAGAGGAGAAAAGGGGAGGGTCATCTCAGATTTGGGGTAAATCAGTGCAGAAGGGGTGATTATTAACTTCGACTAGTTGACAAAGACTATCAGCATGAAAAATTGCTTTCCTGGTTCAGACAGGGTCTTGCTGAGTTGCTTAGGATCTCAGTTAAGTTATGGAGGCTGGCTTTGAGCTTGCGATCCTCCTGCCTCAGCCTCCGGAGCTGCTGGGACGACCGACGTGCACCATCCTGGCTGGAAAAAGGAGTTTCACGAACAGAAATCTCCAAGAACTGGGAACGGTTGGTGAGCTCCACCCAGGTTTTGCACGGATGCTCTGCTGGGGAAGGTGCAAACCAATTCAAATGGGCTTCCACTAAGATTCTAGTACATTCTACCCCATTTGAGAAGGAACTGGTTCCTCTTTATTCCATTGCACACCTTTCCAGGGGATGGAGCAATCTCTTGTGTCACCCACTCACATCATGCTCTGCTGTGCTGCCAGAGTCCCAGGTCACTGGAATATCACCTCCAACACAGTGAATCTGCATAAACCTTTCCTTCTTATAACATGACTTTATCTCTGGGTGTTTGTTACAGTACCAGTAAGCTGACAGGTCCACAGCAACCCAGGAAGATGCTGCAAATATATGCACATTGATCATTCTCTAGGAACGGAGGGCTCTCTCTACCTTTTGCAAAGTCTAAAAGACAAAGGAAGAAACACGCATGTATTCTCTTTTCCCCCAGATAAATCAATGGAGCTTGTAAGAAGGATATTTCATAGACTCCCGGGAAATCCGTATTCTATTACACACCACAGATCTTCAATTCCTCAATAAAAACTGCAAACTTTATACATGCAATTAACCATCAGGATAATACCTATAATTAATTATCAGCATAATGTGCTCATAGCCCAATGCTAAATGAGTGCATAATGTGTGCAGATTTATTCTTGCCCTGTTCCTCTGATAGCTAACCATGTAGTATTTTGTGGACCAAGAGAAATACACTTTTTTTTTTGTAGTGTGTGACCGGCAGGACACCTACTGACTTGTCACCATCTACGTGGCCGGAGGTAGCCCCCAATCCCTCTAATACGTGAGATCATTTAAGTCCAAGGAAATAAGGATGAGAAGAAATCATTGCAAGAATATTTGCATCACTTCATCACGTGCAGAGAAGGAAATTTGGGATCCGTGGACAGAAGACCTTGTTAAATACATTATTTACATCGTTCTCCAATTAGAAAAGCATCGCACAGCACTTACGTCATCCCATGGTGGGGCACTCAGCTGGTCTCAAGGTGCACGCACTTCGTAGCTCGGTGTTCTTGGCCAGGTTCCCCCAGCGCCGCTGGTTTTCTGAGGATCAGAGCTAACGAAGGTGATATTCTTGGCACGAGCTAAGGGTTCAATTAATGAGGGCTAGTATTCAGGGCTTGGATGGAGGAACTCCCAAAATTTCGGAAATACGTCTCCAAACATAGCTTTTTGCAGGGCTGTCTCCCCGGCCGTATATTATTTTAATGACCCATTTGTTACTTTTTAAATGCACCAGCCTCTAACTAAACAGAGATAAAGGACACAGAGAGCTGGTCCTCTCTATGCATGAACTCCATATCCTCAGGTTCAGCCACGTACAGATCAACAATATTTGAAGCTGAGTGTGGTGGACCACGCCTGTCATCCCAGTGGCTCGGGAGGCTAAGGCAGGAGGATGGCGAGTTCAAAGCCAGCCTCAGCCAAAGTGAGACCATGAGCAGCTCAGGGAGACCCTGTCTCTCAATAAAATGCAAAACAGGGCTGGGGACGGGGCTCAGGGGTCGAATGCCCCTGAGTTCAATCCCTGGTATAATAAATAAACCAAAAACCACCCCATTGGTTTCGAGGACTTGAGCATCTTTAGCTAAAGATGGATAGAGATACACAGATGATAGATGAACGAATGGATGGATGGATGGATATTCGATAGAAAGTTGGAGAATCGACAGGATAGATAGATGGAAGGATGGATGGATGGGTGGGTGGGTGGGTAGGTACGTGTTTAGATGGCTATAAATGCACACATGTCATTTATTTATGCTCGACTTTTTTGAAGAGGTCCCTCTAGTTGCACGTAGGAATCCAAATTGCCTTCAAGAGATCTGTACTATTTGCACCATTTAAAAACAGAATCGATCCACGAATCACGTGCAGAAATCATGTGAATCTTAGTGAAGAGAACACTTGATCAAGCCCAACCTGAAGTGAGCTTCCTCCAAGTCTCGGGATTTCCAGGCTGGATGAGAAACAGGACCAACGAAGGAGATGGGTTCTAATGTACGGGCTCAGGCGACCAGGGAGCACGGCAGGTCCCAAACCCCCAGGGACGGAGGCTGAAAATTCTACAAAAAAACTGATTTCTCAATTTTCAGGAAACCTCTGATTTTTGGTCTTAAGGCTGATTAACTAATGGGGTGAGGGACCCCAGCAAAATCTATTGCAAATCACCACATGCGGCTCCAACGTCAGCGCCCCAGTTCTTCTGAAGATGCACACAGTAGGCAGCTTATTTGCAGCCACCGCGTCATTAAAATCCGCTTGTTGGCATCGGGGCGTTGACTCTCCCAGGGAGGCTCCTTTGAGAGTCCAGCAGGTGACTCCCCAGCTGAATCCTCCTTTCCGTGGTCCCACCCGCATGCAAGCCACACCTCTCGGCTTCCCCTGCTGACCCTCAGTGGCTCCCCGGCTGACCCACGACATCACGTCTCTGTGCTTCCCTGAGACCTCAGGATTTCTCTGCAGGAGACCACCTGGACCCACGGCTCGGCGTCTCGGGACAGAGATGAACTGAGTTTCCCAGAAGAGCAGATCCAGGGCTTTCGGAAATTTTCTTTAGAGACGGGGTCTTGGTAAGTTGCTTAAGGTCTCCCTGAGTTGCTGAGGCTGGCCTTGAACTCGAGATCCTCCTGTCTCAGCCTCCCGAGCCGCTGGGACGACAGGCGTGCGCCACTGTGCCTGACTCAGTTGACATTTTAGGTCCATATACTTGAGCATTTTAACCCCCCACCCCACACACACGCACGCCATATCCACCTGCACATATATGAATTCATCTGTGGTCAGTTGGATCTACACATGGTCAGCTCCTGGTCACAAAGAGTCAACCTGTGTGTGCATATAAATAATTCCTATCGGATGTAGATTAATACATTAAAAATATTTATAAAAGTGAGGCAGGAAAAACGTACATACACACACATATGCATATAAGATCATCTAACATGCAATTTTATTATTTATATATCCTATATATTTTAAATATATATCTGATATATATTACAAATATTTATAAAAGTGAACCAGGAAATGTGTGTATATATATATATATATATATATATATATATATATATATATATATATATAAACATAGACATACACAAAATCATATAATTTGTAATTTTATTTATTTTATTTTGCTTGTATTTTTTACATATTTATGTTTAATGTATATGATTATGTATTTTTACAAAAAATGTGATTCTTACACATATGTGCATATAGGTATGTATTATATATTTTATGTATATAGAAGTATACACATATTTTATACATTTTATATATGACTAATACACCATTTTATTTAAAATATTTTATATAAAATATATGGAAATATTATTTATTATGTATTTACATATATATTTTATACAAGAATACATACTTTATGAGATACATCAATGTCTAAGCACAAATATAGAAAACATACGCCGTGTGTCATGCATAATATAGGAATCTATAAGCTGTAGATAGATATATTCTGTTTATATAAGAAATACAATTTTCTTATGTAAAATGCAGGGGGATAAAGATTTTGGCTTACTTGAGAGATGAATGGAATCATAAATTGTTACGGACAAATAAGCCTGAAAAGTGACTTACGAGTCAAGTGACAATGTATCAGCTCCCCTCCTGTTGGATATGTTGCACGTCACATTAAATCAATGACCACTTAATAGTCCTTTGAAGTCTGTTGATGCAGATCTACGTGACAAGGAGACACTCTTTTAAAACGTTTTCTTTGTGTGTCCTCTATGTCCACTGTGAAGGGAAACAGGAATCTCACAGTCCTGGAACGCACAGAGGTTCCTTAAGAATTCAGGTGGCCCAGCGGGGTGTGGTAGTGCACCCCTCTCATCCCTGCAGCTCCGGAGGCTGAGGCAGGAGGATCGTGAGGTCAGAGTCAGCCTCCGCCAAAGCGAGGCCCTAAGCAACTCAGGGAGACCCTGTCTCTAAATAAAATATAAAATAGGGCTGGGGACGGGGCTCAGGGGTCGAGTGCTCCTGAGTTCAATCCCCAGTATGTCCCCCCTCCCCCCCCAAAAAAAAGGAATTCAGATTGATTGATGGACAAATTCCCTCTCCAAAAAGTAATCTTGGAATCATATTGTGAGCCCTGTTTAATGGAGTCCCCACTCTGCCCTTATGAATTCCAAGACAAAATTAATGTTCCAGGAGGGTGCTGTGTAATTAGCCCCGTTAACACCACTCAACCAGCACGAAATAAATCCTCCCTTCAATTATGGTAATGATGGCTCCGGGACCGGGGTCCAACATGTGGAGTCCGCAGACCAGCTCCTTCTCAGTGGTGGCTGGTCACCACCTCCCATGAGCATGTCAGCTTCTTCAGGACTTCCCTCCCCAGTGTCCCCATTCATTTTTGTAACTGGTACCAAGTCTTTGGCTCCAGGGACTTAGCTCCCTGAGACCCTGGGTGGAGGTCCACCTGGATTATTTATCTCTTAAAACTGACCCCAGAGCAAACGACAAAGGTTTGTGACGTTGCAAGAGATGCTCCCTTCTGACCTGTTTGCAAACCCACACAAAACACCTCTGCTCTTGTGAAATAGCTGGCCACCACCCATGGACCGGCTCTGGTGGGCGCTGTCGTTAGGTACCCAGTCCCAATTCCCTCCACTGGGGACACTGGACCTATTCGCCAGCTCAGGTGTGCAGGGACTGCTCACCATGCACGGCTTCCTTCTTCTCCAGAAAGAGCACCCTTTGGGTTTTTGCCACCTGGGCCCTGTGGACAATGCATATGGAGTAGCCCTGCAGAAGGGACAACCACCACTGTGTCCAGATAATGCCAAATGTCCCTTGATGGGCAAGACGGTGCTGGGTTTAGAAACAGTGTCCTACCCAATCGCCTAGTGTGAGTGTCAGTGTCACAGCACTATAACAAATGACCTGAGGTAGTCAACTTATCCACACAAAAGCCTTCTTTTGACTAAGAGTTTGGAAGGTTCCAGTCCATGAATGAGACTATAAAACACTAGGGGCGACGGACCCGAGAGCCATTTAGACCTTGACGAGGACACACATCATGGCGGGCATTGTGTGACACAGCCACAGCACTCACATCATGGCTGCCAGGAAGTGAAACAGAGAGGGAGGAAGAGGATCCCACAATCTCTTTCAAGAACACGCCCCCCCCAGTGACCTCACTTCCTCCCACTAGGCTCCACCTCTTAAAGGCCCCATCACCTCCCAATAACTGGAGATCAAGTCTGTGATCCAGGGGCCTTTGGGGAGATGGACATTCCAAAATGAAACCATAGCATAGAAGAAGACTAAAGAGATTCAACAGCCCTCTCCAGGGTGAGCTCATAACTGGAGACCCTCTCACAAGAGCTTGTGAAAGCCTCAGGGCTGCCCCACTGTAGGTCCACTCTGGTGGGCTTCACGCCCCACCCCTCACCATTGAATTCTGAGGATGGTAGATTCCAAACTGCAATGAGGACTGTGCAAAAAGGGGTTGTCTACCCTCTCCTACCTCCCCCACTCTGTTATAGATTTTCTATGTGTGTGCAAATGGCTCACCTTCAATTCAACGGCACAAAACAATCACCCCAGCTTTCTCTTTGGGGGGATTCAGGGCAAGGTAGGTGGACATTTCAATGTGTCTTTGCTCCTCTTCCTCCTCCTCCTCCTCCTCCTCCTCCTCCTCCTCCTCCTCCTCCTCCTCCTCCTCCTCCTCCTCTTCTGCACTATTTTCTACCTCCTGTCCCTATGGAGTAGGACACAGATCCATGCAGGGGTTTAAAAAACTGCATACTTGTTACAGAAAAATTCGCAGCCAACAGAAAGTTCACGAGCCCCCACATTGGACCATTTATTTTGCATCTATGCATGGCCACAGATCTCTGCAAAACCAAAAGTGAGCTGTTCATCTCTCTCTTTGAAAAGGGGACCAAGATTTAGCCAAAAAGGAAAAAAAAAAAAAAACAATGTTGCACAGTATTTTTGGCCAATAATCAGCTACATTTAACATCCAGTGCATTTTGATACAACAGGCAAAGAAAAGACCGTCTCTAACAACATGTATCTGTTTCAGCCAGAGCCGCTGGTATCAAGAATGCATGTGTGTGTGTGTGCGTGCAAGTAACTGGAGTGTGCAGGCGGGTGCACCTGGCATCCAGTGTGCACACACCTGGCATCCAGTGTGCACACACCTGGTATCCACTGTGCACACACCTGGTATCCACTGTGCACACACCTGGTATGCAGTGTGCATGATGTCAGTGTGGCTGTCTGCAGAGAGACCACCAGGTAACTATTTTCATAGGCTGAGCTGAACTTTGGGGTAGCTCTGATGGTACGCTCGAGGTCCCCGGGTACATAGTATATCATGACATTTGGGTTCCCTTCCACCTAACTTAATTCGCAAGGGCAGAAGGTGTCTTGCTCAGATCAGGGAGTAAATGAAGGCTGCAGTCACCTTCGCACCTTTGTGCATTCCCCCCCCCCAAGGGGTTCTCTCCTACCTGCTGATCTGTGAACATCTCGAGGAGCCCATGGGCTACTTCTCTGGAGCTTCCAATTGTTTGGAACTGCAAATGCCAAGCAAGTTGCATTGCTCATTTATCTCTGTTCCCAAACCAGCATATTCGGTGCCTCTTCTCTGCCACATTGGATCTGATTCTCATATATCTTTATTTTGAAAAGCAGATTTTTTTTTTTTTTTAACAAGGAGAGAGAGAGAGTTACGACATCAGCCCTCGTAACCCAGGCCATCATTTCGAGGAGATGAGGGCTCTCGGTTCCAATCATCTGATCTGGAATATATGATCCCTTCCTGGTCAAAACTGGAGAGCGCCTCTCTCGCCTCGGGCCAGGTATCCATCCTGCCCGGCGACACGGGGCGGTCACGGGAGATTGCTTTTTATTTACTGAGTAGCAGACCCCGCCAGGGTTGCCTGCAAGAATCATTTACTATCGCTGAATAAATAAATCTTATTCTGCCACTTCCCCCAAGGGCAGCCAGGGACACAGTCTCGCGACAGCAGCTGCAAAACCCAGGTCACTTTCCAGGGCCCCTCGGTCAATCCCCCGTGGGCTGGCCTGCAGCGTCCCCACACAGGGGTGCCATGTCTCTGCGTCCAGGTGACGAGCTCGGAGTGTCCATCTCAGTTGCAAAGACAGCCAAAGTTGCAAAGAGGTGACTTCTGCACCCTGCAAGGGACCTCTGAGTCTCCACTGTGGAGGTCAGAGAGTTAGAAACTCTCTCTTCCTCAGGGAGAAATCTCTGGGAGACTGACAGGCAGGGAAACAGGGACTTATTTTGTATTTTCTTTATGCAACTGTTATAAAACTCATGCAGGTGCCCTTCAGCACACAATGGGGTCATATCCTGAAAATCCCATTGTTAGTAGGAAATATCTTAAGTCACCAATGCACTGGATCTCCCGACCCACCCATTGGGCTTCCTGGCCCAGGTACACAGCACATATAGGGTGTGGCCTCTTCCTCTTGTGGTCCCAGGATGAGTGGCGGCGGGTGGAGATTTCTTCCAACACCCAGCACCGCGAGAGTGTCACACAGCATGAGTGGCCCAGAAAGTGTCAAGGTTCAAAGTCCAAAATTTACCATCAGAAGGTCAAAATACCATTAAGTAGAAAGTGTCTATCCATCCATCTATCATACCACCTATCATACCATCTATCTATATATCATGTATCTATCTACTCATCCACTCATCATCCATCCATCCATCTATCCATCTATCCATCCATTACACCATATCATCTATCCATCCTTGCATCATAGCACCTATCAATCCATCCATCCATCCATCTATCCATCCATCCATCCATCCATCCATCCATCCATCCATCCATCCATCTATTATCCTTCCATCCATCCAAAATGATATGATGGATACATCGTATCATCTATGTATCCATCCACAATATCATCCCTTCATCCACTCACCATAACATTGACCCACCCATCCATCAAATCATCTATATATCTATCCATCCATGCATCATAGCACCCATCAATTCATCCATCCGTCCATCCATCCATCCGTCCAACCATCCATCATATCGCCTATCTCTCCATCCACCCTCTACCTATCTCAACATACACCTCTCTCTTCCTCTCTCTCTTTCTATATATTTTAATCATTTCTAAAATTTTAAATACAAGTGCACAGATAGGTATATTTATATTTTTAAAATATGTACACTTTATGTGTTTATGCATAGCATTACTTACGAATACACAAATCACCATGAAATATTTATCATGACACCAGGTGTTATTAAATGTTCCACCATAATTAAACATTGTGTCCTAATTAAATGCACATTATCATATATTATAACTCATGAAATATCCATTAAATACTTAAAAGGAGATATATCCACCTGGTAGTCCGAGAATTACATTTAGCAGCAGATTTAAAACTTGTCTCTCCTTAAATGAAAATATTTCAGCTATGTCTTTCCCTTCAGAAAGAAATGTAAAGCAAATGCATTAAAAATCAAATTAAAAAATAAAAAATGTGATTGCAAATGCGTAGATGCCACAGAAATCACATCCTGATAGTCAAGCAAGCAGAGGGTGGCCCTAAATGGTAGCTCCATCAAAAAGGTCCCATGTCAACTGTTGAGCCCAGTGGAAAGTCTCACGTGCACAGCGGGTGCCAATGTCACACCACATTGCCACAGAAACGCGCTGTAATCTGCTTCTCTCCTAATTATTTTCCCAGTTCATTTTTCTTTTCTTTTCCCTCTGGTCATTTCTTTGGTTTTTTTTTTTTCTGTTACAAGCAAGTAACTTGAGTTAAATTATTTATACGCCAAAATATCCATCGGTGTTTTAATAGAGTTCCTGGGCACATTTCTCACAATGGGACAAAGAGGGACCATTATTTTACTAGGTTTATTCACTGCTGTGACCGAAAGACCTAAAAAAACACAACGTTTTAGAGGAAGATGATTTTATTTGGGCTCCCGGTGTCCGAGGTCCAGTCCCTGGTGGCCGACTCCATGGCTCTGGCCCAAGGGGAGCAGAACAAGATGGCAGCAGGGCCTGGAGGAGGAGAGCAGCTCAGGACAGGGCACCAGGGAGCAGAGAGAGCTCTGCTCACCAGGGACAGGACAGAGACCCCAAAGGCACAGCCCAGGGACCCCCTCCTCCAGCCACACCCCACCTGGTGCAGTCACCACCCAGTGAGTCCATCCAAGTGGATTAATCCATTAATTAGGTTTCAACTCTCATGATCAAATCATTTCACCTCTGAACTTTCTTTGTGTCGCACATGAGCTTTGCGGAAACCCCTCATATCTAAACCAAAACTATGATAATTTTTTCTTCTCTTTTTGGGTAGATGATCCTTTCACGGATATGAGCCACTGCTCTGCGACCTTCAATGCAGATTCCTAAACCCACCCTGTGGGACACAGTGGAGACGTTGAGCAATATATAAATGTCGTTTGTCGACAAATACAATTCCCACAGAACAGGGCGCCTGGGTCGCACTTCCAATGTGACTGTCCACAGGGTGCATCCTGAGGGTTGTTATTGACATTTACATCACGTTCTCAGAGGGACATCTACCATGGGTATTCTCAGAATGGGGTGGGAGCTCAGGTGTGGCGTCAACCTGAGTCTAATCCTCCACAAACCCAGGTATCTAAATAAGTCGCTTGGCATCTTGCTAAGTTCCTGAGGCTGGCCTCCAACGTGTGATCCTCCTGCCTCAGCCTCCAGAGTCTCTTGATTACAGGAGGGTGTCCCTGCACCCAGTTCTTCATGACCTACTTATGATCCAGGTGATAAAGACAATTTGATGTAGGATGGTGGAAATCCCACCCTGAACATTTTAAAAACACTAGGTTTTACCAAGTTTGTTTGTATCTTTGGGATTTGGGGGGAATGGACAATCATAGTCTTTGTTGAAAAAGTGTGATTTTATTTCATTTTTCCAGCCTGTAGATCTTTCCTCGTTAGCTAAAACTGGGCGTTTGGTGCCGAGTTACACAGAAACCGTTGAGAGAGGACTCTCCACATTTTTTTTCTGGTTTTTTCACAGGTCGGATATAGTAGCATCTCATTAATGAATATAATATTTTATATGTGATTTATTTTTTATTTTTTCTAATCAATCTGAGAATGGCTTTGTCCCTAATTTCCTAAAAAAGTTTTATAATAAATAGTGTTGGGTTTTGTCAAATACTCGCTCTGCATCTAATGACAAGTTCACATAATTTTTCTTTAGCGATGTCTATGGTGGGTGGAATGGATCAATTTTAAAATGCAGAAACAGCCATGCATACGTGAAATAAATACCGGCGGGCCACACAGGATGATTTTTCTTATTTCTTTCCCCCTCTCTGTTTTTCCCACCGTTGTTTTTAATTAAGTAGTTTTAGAACCCTGTGTTTCCGTGGCTCTTAGGACATCGATTCTCGGCTTCTCATCAGAAGCATTTATCTACCTAGAATTCACCACGTACATTTCCCATTCATTCACACTGGCTGTCATATCACCATACCATTTCACGTTCCCGGCGAGGAACTGAGAACAGTGTTTTTTTTAAATTTCTCCCCCCATCTATTTTACACCACTGTTTGCATTCATCTGATCTATCAGGTCGGTCCGGCTCTTGCATTCCAAGGGATTGCATTTCTGTAACCAGAACGCACAAGTCATCGATCCTATCTGCACCCGCAGACCCGGGCTCACACACAGCCCTGGGGACGTGGCCTCCATCTCCCCTGACTGCGCCGCCTTCATCTGTTACAGTTTGGTTTTGAAAAACGACCTAAATAAATGTTGTGTGTCACGGCGTCAAAGTGCCCCACATTCCCGACCGTTTTTAAAATTTCTTTGGATATTGACAGGGCATCTCCTTTAGTTGCTTAGGGCCCCGCTGAATGGCAGAGACTGGCCTCCAACTTGCGATCCTCCGGCCTCAGCCTCCAGAGTAGCTAAGATTATGGGCGTGCGCCACCCGAGCCTGACCCCTCAGAGATCTGAATGTCATTGATGGTTCTTGCGGTTCAATGACCTCTTCCAATCATATATTTTAAAAATCCATTATGAATTTGCTACGGAACAGTGACTCTGGAACCTATTTTTGGAGAGGCAAGGCTCAGTTCATTGAACTTGAATGGTGTGAGGTCCATGTTTGCTTCTCCTGTTCTGCACAATATGATATTTATTCACAAACAAAAGTTCCTTTGTTCCACACCAACGTTACGGGGGAAACCCCGAGGTGATGTGAAATGGGAATAAAAGTGTTCAAATGCCAAATGTAGCGTGTTTTGTTTTGTTAATTTCATGCAATGAATCTCTGCTGGTTCAGGGAGTAATTATTTCATATTTATAGTCTCTATTTCCAAAATTAACTGTCATCATTTGTGGGGAAACTCTAGCAAGCTCTGCCTCTGCTGCATGAATATTTAAAAATAGATAATTAAGTCATGGGTTTTAATGATGTATTCACACCATGAAATATTCAGATCTGTCTCAAAAATAATAGTGGGGTTTTTTTTAGTGTTTTTTTTTTTTTTTTTTTTTTTTTTTTTTTTTTTTTAGTGTCTTCGGATTCTGACCCAAATATGGAAACCATCTATGATTAAAATTGCATCTCAATATTTTCAAAACAGAATTTGTATGATTTACGATTCCTCCCAAGCAATATCTGAGTAACTGTTCAAAGAGCCTGTGGAGAAAAAAAAAATCCACGTAATCTTCCCCTGGATCCATTCATTGAGAATGAAAGCATACGCAAGTGGTTAAAATAAATGACCGTTCATTGAGAATATTCAAGTAGTTAAAATAAATGACAATTTTTTGTGTGTGGCTGTGAACAAAAGATTTGACAAGAACCATTTTGGAGGAAGACAATTTTATTTGAGGCTCATGGGGTCAGAGGTTCAGTCCCTGGTGGCCGACTCCATGGCTCTGGCCCAAGGGGAGCAGAACAAAATGGCGGCAGGGCCTGGAGGAGGAGAGCAGCTCAGGACAGGGCACCAGGGAGCAGACAGAGCTCTGCTCACCAGGGACAGGACAGAGACCCCAAAGGCACAGCCCAGGGACCCCTCCTCCAGCCACACCCCACCTGCTGTAGTCACCACCCAGTGAGTCCATCCAAGTGGATTAATCCACTATTAGTCTACACCTCTCCTAACTCAAATATTTCACATCCAAACTTTCTTTTACTGTTTCCCAAATGAGATTTTGGAGGAGACCTCATTTTATCCACAGCATAACAGCCAAGGAAACATACATTGAAATTATAAAATCATATGGGCAATTTTCAACTATATGGTTGTGGCACAAAATCTGAATTAATAGAAGGATTTAGAATATGGAGCCAATATCTTAAAAGACATTTATTCATATCACTAATTATTGTCATTTAACAAGGCAAACTGTTAAAGAGCACTATTATTGCAACAATAAATCACTAAATATATATTATAATTCTTGGATTTGAGGATGCCAAGCACATTCCCTTGAATAAATATATAAAGAGACAAAGTTAAGTCATGATAAATCAGAATATGAACCCCCTAGATATAAAGAAAAACGACCAATTCTATGTTAAAGTCCTATGCACCTTGATAAGCAGAGTTAAATATAGTTTAAAATGGCAAGGAAAGAATCGATAAATTGGTATAGAACTGTTAAAAAAGGAAAGATTGAGGGATTATGAAGGCATTTCTCAAATAATGGAAAATAGTGATATCATTGGGAAACTATTCACAGAAGATTAGAGGCACGGAACATTAATAAAGATGGGATAAGATTGATCTGTTTGGATTTTCAAAGAAATAGGAGTTAATATCTGAATCGTGAGTGGGGCACGGAAATGCTCTCTGCAAACGTGCACCGTCCCCCATCCATTCCCAAGATTCAAAAGTCAGCCGAATCCTTTAAAAAAATTCACCTCCTAAAAAAAGTGAGAGAGAATTAACTGTAAATGAAGAACAACAAGAAATTCTCATCCGCATCAATAGATTCCATTAAATGAGATAATAACCATGTGTTCTAGGAGGAGATTTTGTATCTGGGAGTGTACACCCACTTGAAGTGGGCACCATCTTGATTAAATGGGTCACTTGGAAGCATTCAAAAATCAGAATATTGGTAAAATGGTAAATTTCCACCTCAATCCCCCAAACACATCCCTGTTATTTAAAAAAAAAAAAAAACCCTAAACTCAGTAATAGGAAAGCAACCTGCTCTAGTTTGAATCTTTTTGCCTCCAAAGACCCATTTGTTAAAGATTTGGCCCCCAACCCAGGGGCTATTGGAAGGGGGTGGAGCTTTTAATAGGGGAGACATTGAGAGGAGGAAGTTAGGTCATTGGGTGCATGTCCTTGAAGAGGATTGTGAGACCCCAGACTCATCCTCTGTTTTGCTCTCCCCCCGGGTCATGATCTGAGCAGTTGAAATTCCAACATGTACTCCCACCATGCTGGGCTGTCTCATTCCAGACCCCAAAGAACGGCTCCAATCTATCACGTGAAATACCATTTTTCTGTTTGTGCATTGTGTCAGGCATTTTATTACAGCAATGAAAATGTGAAATAATCCAAATAAAAAATGGAGCAAAATATATATGACTTTTTTTTCCTAAAGATGTGCACACCTCACCAAAGAAATATACAGGTATCATCACATGCATGTGGAAAAAAAAAAATTCTTTTCCCGAATGCATTAACATTTGGGAAAAGTTGAGGCTGCCATCTTGTGAGGAAGCCCAAGAGAAAAAGCAGAGGTGGTCAATATGTGGGTGGCTGAATGGACAGCCCAGTTTGACTTAATGTTCCAGACATCTTGGTCTAGTTGTAAAATGAATGGGACCAGAAAAAAGTCTCTAGAAGATTCTAGCTCCCAGCCTTCTGAGTTCCACAAGGCTCTTTTTATTTTATCTGTAGAAGATCCCAGACACCATTGAAGTGAGACAAGCTTTTCTCGGACATTCTCTGATTTCTGGAAGCCCGGATAAGCATCATAAAATTATGATGGTTTTGTGCTACGAAGCTCAGGGACAGTGGACTATGTGGACATAGATTACTATCAGTTGAGTAATATTTAATGGCACTTTGGTGCATGCCCTTGAGACCCTGGTGGACGCCTGCTCACATCACAGAAGGCTCGGCTCAGTCCATGGGGTAATTGCATCTCCTTGGAGCACCCTGTGAGGTCCACCTAGAAACGTCGACTCAGATATCTGAGCACCCCACCGTCTCGTCAAAATGAGGCATTTTATCAACCACCGCAGATGCCGAAATGACTCAGGGGGGCTGCACAGAGCTCCCTTGGGTCGCTCAATATCCATCCTGTGCAAACATGAAAATAATTTTAAATTTAAAAAAGGCCCTTCGAACGGGGGCAGGAATAAATAAAGAGCCAAAGATGAAAGGGAATAGGCTATCTCAAAGAGATTTTTTAAAAAGGAGCCTGAGGCACTTTTATATTTTACAAGATGCAAAAATTGCTGGAAGAATTCAAGATATTTCAAGTGAACACGGACGGGCGGGAGAAGCTTCCTGATGCTTTCGTCTTCACAAGGAATCTTAATGCAGAGCTTTCCATTTCCACAGCAGAAATCTCTCTTCTCTGCCTCTCTCTCTCTCTCTCTCTCTCTCTCTCTCTCTCTCTCTCTCTCTCCTTCTTTCCTTTTTCTCTCCCTTCATTTCATTTTTTCTTACTTCCAAATACCTCCCTTTTTTTCTTTTAAGAATCTAGACACTCCATGACCTTGATGTGACCTCAGTTCACAAATTCCCATGGGAACTTTTATTCTGAAATGGGACCTGCTCCTGTCACTTAGTAGATGCTCTTGTTTGGAGGAAGCGCTCGATCCCCACGGGCTAAGGGTTCTGGATTCAAGACATGCCCCACAAGTCGATCCCGTCTTGATGTTCAGGTTTTCCAGAACCACTGCTTTTCTTCATTGCTCATGCAGTGAATTCTAAACAGACTCTCTTCCCAGAACTCAAAAAAAAAAAAAAAAAAGAGAAATGTCACAATATCTTTAAAGAGAAAAAATTAGCACCGTGGTAAACATAGTTATCCTCCTAATTCATGCAAATTTGCATTTGCCAGGCTTGATTTGCTAAATCTGTGCAACATTTATGTAAAAGACATTTTAAATCTGGGTTGAATTGCGTGGAATTCGGGTGGTTTATCTGGAGAATATTTTCTTATTTTAATTTTTTTGTTGGTAAGGATTAAACTCAGGGGTGCTTAACCACTAAGCCACATCCCCAGTCCCCTCTTTTTAAATATTTTATTAGAGGCAGCATCTAGCTAAGTTGCTTAGAGCCTTCCTGTTGCAGAGGCTGGCTTTGAACTCATGATCCTCCTGCCTCAGCCTCTGCAATGACAGGTGGGCACCACCACACCAGGCTTCTCTGGAGAATTCTAAGATTAAATGACACTGTCAATCATCAATAGCTCACTAAGGTTTGCTTTGATGTGTGCAATGCATTTCACTACGGACTCCTTACATCGCACACATGGATAAAGAACACGTATCTTGTAGCAAGAAGTGGTCTACGCCACCACCGATTTCTATTAAAATAATTCATTTAAAGCAAAACCAGAAATGGTGTGTAATGAAGGGGTTGGCCTCAGTTCTTCCTCAGACAGTGCAACACATTTGTTCCAAGAGAATGAAACAAAGAGAGAAAAGTAAAAATAAAACACTCCACACATGTGCATTCCTTGACTGACCCCACTGTATTATTTTGTCCCTTGTTATTAACTTATGAGTGAACCCCGGGTAATTGGCAGCCTATAAGCAGCCTTATCCAGCTTTCACATACAAGAGAAAATATAAACCCTTCAGCACCCGAGTTTGGCTTATTTCCCTTAACATGATAGTCTCGAGTTCCATCCGTTGAGTTCCATCACTCTTCTTGATGGCTGAGCAATACTCCATTGTCTATTCATCTACCACATTTTCTTTATTAACTCATCCACTGGTGGACACCTAGGCTGGGTCCATAGTTGGGCTCTTGTGAATGGTGCTGCTGTGAATCTGTGTATGCAGGCGTCCCTGCAGGAAGGTGACTTTAATTCTTCAGGGTAAATACTGAGCAGGGGTACAGCTGGGTCATATGGTGGTTCCACGCCTGGTCTTTAGAGGAGCCTCCATGGTGATTTCCATAGTGGTTGTAAGAAGTCACAGTCCCCCCTCCCACCGGCACTGTGTGAAACTATTAAAAGAGAAGATGTCTTGTAGCCTGCCCTGTGGTATGCGAATCGACAATGGAGTATTACTCAGCCATGAAGAAGGGTGAGATTATGTCACCTGCAGGAAAATGGATGGAACTTGAGACTATCATGTTAAGTGAAAGAAGCCAAACTCGGGTTCTACATTTTCTCTTGATTGTGGAGGCTGGATAGCAATAATCAGAAACAGCAGAGGGATCAGTAAGGCATAAAAGGGAATGAGACGGGGAACAGGGTAGAAAATGGGTAGGTACCGTGGGATGAAATGGACCCAATCAGTCATGCATCTCTGGCCGTGTCAGGGTGAACCCCAGGATTCTGCGTGATGGTGATGCACCCATAAAAATCAGGAGGGAATTTCACCCCTAAACGCATCAAGGTCAAAGATGCTCTGATCCTGTCTTACCAAAGCAGCCTCCAACAGCACGGAGTCCCACTTGGCCTCGCCGAGTCTGCCCCGCATTTACCCACCCAGGTCCTGCGGGTCTAGGCATCTCTGGTCCCCCCCAGGACACTCTTTCTGTAAGTCCTTCCATCCACTCTCTTAGTTCCATAGTATCTTTAAATAATGCGTCTGAGCTGGATTCTGCTCTCAGAAGCCAACAGTCGGATAATGAGGAACTTCCCGTCTTTCCAGCAAAAAATCATAATTTTAAAGAAGATTTTTAATTGCAGCGTACACCCGGCCCAGCAGTCTAACGTTGAAAGACGTGCCTGCTGTATACCCATGCACCACGATGCACCGGCCACCACAGACCCCAGTGAGCACGGACTGTCCCAAACCATAGGACCAAATAGACCTTTCTGCTTTTTAAGGTGATTGTCTCAGGCGTGTGTCACAGTAACTGAAGAACAAGGATCACAGCCGTTTCCTTCATCTTTCCCGTGCGGGATGTTGGAGGGAAGATGAGGGTCAGGGCCAGCTTTGGCAAATAGCTTGGTGGGTCTGTCTGCCCCTGCAAATGGTTTTTGCTTAAATCTGCCCTCATGTAGAGGCAGCTGTGCCCAGGACAGATGAGATCCAGCAGCTTGGGAGGCTGAGGCAGGAGGATCCTGAGGTCAAAGCCAGCCTCCGCCAAAGCGAGGCGCTGAGCAACTCAGGGAGACCCTGTCTCTAAATAAAATGCAAAATAGGGCTGGGGACGGGGCTCAGGGGTCGAGTGACTCTAATTTCAATGTCTGGTACCTAATAAAATAAAGAAAGAAAAAGAAAAATTCACAATGCCCAGAAAGGACAGCCTCACAGATGGGCCAAGTCCAGAAGAGGCGGCACTAAGCAGGATTCTCTCAGAAATTCTCACAGCGTGGGGCCGTCAAATCAGAGCCCTGTGTGTTACGAAGCTGAACTTGGAGGTATATGAAGGGGAGGGCAGATCTATTTTCCTGTTGAGATTCCGCCTGACTTTTGATCACAACAGGGACAGCTTTCCGAGCTTGCTGGCCACTCTCGTGAGCAAGAGCCACATGCAGTCCCGTCTTGTCAGGTTTATAAGTCCAAACTCATGCGGGATTCATCCTCCTTTTATTTTCCTTCATGCATCCGATTGCTGATCGTTTGATGGTTTGGGGCAGGGAGATTAGAAAGAAGAATCAAGACACTCGAGCTTCTCATTTACACATGTGGGTGCACATTTCTCTGGGTCTCTGGGCAGACGGCGTGTGTCAGCCAGTTTTCTGTTACTGTAACAAACGCCTGCGGCAGTCAGCTTAAAAAGACGAAAGGTTAGTACTGGTTTGTGGGTTTACAGGTGTCCGTCGGGGCCGGTGGGGAGGCAGAAAATCACGGTGGTGAGCGCCTGGACATAGTCGCTCACTTTTGCACAACCAGGAAACAAACAGAGAGAAACAGGAAGGGGGACTGGGCATCCGCTACCTCCAATTAGCATTAAGTAGGGACCAAGTTCACACAGGTCTTTGGGGATCAGTCTGGATATAAACCATCACAAGGGGCTCATGAGGGTCTCCCTGGGGGCATCTTTCTGGGTGGCCCATGTGGAAAATCTCTTGGGAAGAAAAGCCGCATCTACATTCTGCAAGGACCAATTGGCCGATGGCTACTCAGAGTGACCTGTCACTCAAAGGAAGCACAAGGCGCTATACATGGTTGCTGGCTGCTTGATCCCTATCGCTACCTGGTCCCTCTCGGGGTCCCCACCTCTGTGTGACCTGACTCGGGGGCTTCTCGAGAGCAAGGGGAAGCCTTGCGTGGGGCTCAGATCAGGTGCCCACGGCCATGGCAGAACCCACACATCTTCCGGAACCTTCCATCTGAGATAAAGTACGGAGGTCTCCCAGCAAGACATTTGCATGGGCCTAGGAGGCCTGAGTATGGCATAAATATCAGATAAGTACGATGTTGGGGACGTCAATGTCCCCAAAGGCTCACGTGAGACGCAGCGCAAGAAGGTTCGGAGGAGAAGTGAGTGGGTTCCGAGAGCCTCCACCCAGTCAGTGAGTTAATCCACTTATGTGGATTAGCTGGGTGTAACCGGAGGCAGGTGGGGTGTGGCTGGAGGAGGTGGCATTGGGGACGTGGCTTTGGGGTATATATTTTACATCTGGAGAGGGGAGTCTCTCTGCCTCCTGATCGTCACCTGAGCTACTTCCCTCTGTCACCCTCTTGTGCCATGATGTCGAGCCCCAAGGACATGCTGCTCCTGAGTTGGGGACCTACTGCAGAGACGCACCGTTTTTAGGACGGCCCGGCTCGGCCTCCAGGGTGCATTTTATTTCTACCCTAAGAAATGCAATGCACAAGTTAGACCGTAAGCAGGACCGGCCCTCAGCTTACAGAACCACAGGATGGCAGGGAGCGACCCACGTCGAATGAGATCTCCCGCCCACAGCCACATGGAGCCGGCCGGGTGTCGGTGGCATCTCAGATCTCCAGCTTTTTTAACAGAATTGCAAAAGGTCGCCAGAAACGGTCGAGTCCCCAAAATGCACCGCGCAGAGGCCACCTGGCCACGGAGGCCACCAGCAGCAGAGAGGAGGAGGGGACGTCGTGTAAAAGGTCAGCGTGAGGAAGGTGCGATGGGTTCCTCTGCCGCGGCTTCTACAAATGTCACTAGAAAAAAAGTAGAAAGAAAGGGACAGAACGTGGGTGACAGGAACGTGAGCAGAATCACCGACGGACGGAAAGGTCACCCGGAGGACGCCCAGGAGGATCGATTCCCCCTTCCTATAAGGACTTGTCACCTACGATGACCCTGACCTGCTGGGGACTGGTCCGTGACTGTGCCAATACCCAGTTGTCATTTATCAATCTCGAAGTTGAGTGCCACAGGGGTGAAGAATGTCACCCACGTCCCCCCGACGCACACACAGAAAGATCTAGGTTCTCCCAAGACCCGTGAAGGCGACTTTACTTTGTGAACGAGGTCTTTGCAGGCGGGATCAAGGTCACCTGGGGCCACATCAGGTGAGGGAAGGTTCTGACCCCGGGTCGGGTGGGCGTCAGGGTTGATGGGATCCATGGAACCGATGATGGGGAGCCAGAGGGTCCCACAGGCTGGCAGATGAGGGATTGATTGACAGGTGGATGGAGGGATGATGGACAGGGAGACGACAGGTGGATGAAGTCATGACAGGTCACATGCAGAGATAGATAACAGGGTGCACTGACAGGATGGATGGATAGATAACAGGGTGCACTAACAGGGTGGATGGATAGATAACAGGGTGCACTAACAGGATGGATGGACAGATAACAGGATGCACTAACAGGATGGATGGATGGATAGATAACAGGGTGCACTAACAGGATGGATGGATGGATAGATAACAGGGTGCACTAACAGGATGGATAGACAGATAGATAAGAGGATGCACTAACAGGATGGATGCACAGATAGATAACGGTGCAGTAACATGATGGATTGACAGATAGATAACAGGGTGTACTAACAGGATGGATAGATGGATAGATAACAAGATGCACTAACACAGTGGATAGATAGATAACAGGATGCACTAACAGGATGAATAGATGGATAGATAACAGGATGCACTACAGGATGGATAGACAGATAGATAAGAGGATGCACTAACAGGATGGATGGATGGATAGATAACAGGGTGCACTAACAGGATGGATGGACAGGTAGAGAACAGGACGGACTAACAGGATGGATAGATGGATAGATAACAGGGTGCACTAACAGGATGGATGCACAGATAGATAAATAACAGGATGCACTAACAGGATGGATAGACAGATAGATAACAGGATGCACTAACAGGATGGGTGGACAGATAGACCAAACCCATTTATATGTTCATTTTGGAGCACAGCATGATTCAGTGGCCCGTCACTGATGGCACATGAACCTTAATCAACACGTAAATAAATGCACGTGACTAATATGTAAATAGTGCACCGTTTAACATGAAATGTAGATGCTGAGGCTGGCCTCCATGTTGCAATCCTCCTGACTCAGCCTCCAACTTGGGATCCTCCTGCCTCAGCCTTTATGACCTAGGACAGAACCTATCCAGCCAAGGAACCACGTCCAGCCACACCCCACCTGCCTCAGTCACCACCCAGTGAGTCCATTCAAGTGGATTAATCCACTATTAGTCTACACCTCTTACAACCCAATCATTTCACAATATGGCGGCAGGGCCTGGAGGAGGAGAGCAGCTCAGGACAGGGCACCAGGGAGCAGAGAGAGCTCTGCTCACCAGGGACAGGACAGAGACCCCAAAGGCACAGCCCAGGGACCCCCTCCTCCAGCCACACCCCACCTGCTGCAGTCACCACCCAGTGAGTCTATCCAAGTGGATTAATCCACTATTAATTTTATTTATTTATTCTTGTTATTAATATGTGACAGTAGCGTGTACTTTGACACAGCCCAAGTGGAGTGCAATCTCCCATTTTTGTGGTTGTGCATCACGTGAGATTTCCCTGCTGGTGTGTTCACGTGTGGACCCAGGAAAGACACGACCGATTCACTCCATCATCTTTCCTATCCCCATCCCCTGCTCCTGTCCCTTCATTCCCTCGTCTAACCCAGTGGACTTCGATACCCGGCCACTTATGTGTGACTTGGCCTCCACAACACGCACCGTTACCCAAAACATTCTGCATCAGCATCGATTTTTGTACCAAGATATGTGGAGGCCAAGGCAGGAGGCTCACAAGTAGGAGGCCAACCTCAGAAGACCCTTAGTGCAACTCTGTCTCAAATTTAAAAATAAAAAAAATAAATAAAAATAGAAAAAGGGCTGGGGATGTGGCTCAGTGGTCGAGTGTCCCTCAGTTCAATCCCCAGGACACCCCTTCCCCCCCCCCCCAAAAAAAAAAAATAAAGAACACGGCCGGTCCCCCCTCCCTGGGCCGCGCTGTTTCTATAAAGATCCTGATTTAGCCTGGGATTAGCAGGTGTCCCCGCCTGGGAGTGCAGGGACACTGGAGGGACGTGACTCAGTGTTGTCACACGTCACATTTCAGTTCTGTCCCCCGCACTCTGCTTGGGATCCGACCACAAATAGCTCCTCTGGAAGGTCAACGTGCACATGTTAACGTGTTCCATGGAGAGACGCAGCAAGACCAGGTGGTTCTCAAAACCCTCTTTAAAGAAAAAGAATCTCATTTTAAAAAAGAAAAAAAAAAATCAGTCACCATATGCCTCCCTCTGCCCAGAATGTGTTTCAGCCAGTTAAGATTTTTGAAAGCAAACTTTGACTTAAAATAAATGTGATTTTTGAAGAGAAAACCTGGATTTATTAAGATGACATTTTTAATGGTGTATTTTTTTTTTACAAATATGATTGAAATCCATGCCTGTGAGGTTTGATTTTATTGTACAACTGCGTGTTTGGATTCATGATGGAATCGAACAAAAATAGCTGTATGAATTTTTGTGCAATTATACAATAATAGCTGTGTTATATTATGCAAATACTTATTATTATTATTATTATTATTATTATTATTATTATTATTGGTACCGGGGATTGAACTGAGGGGCACTCGACCCCTGAGCCCCGTCCCCAGCCCTATTTTGCATTTTATTTAGAGACAGGGTCTCACTGAGTTGCTTAGGGCCTCGCTTTGGTGGAGGCTGGCTTTGAACTTGCCATCCTCCTGCCTCAGCCTCCCAAACTGCTGGGATGACAGATGTGTGCCTCTCTGTGCTGGGCTAAATACTTATGTTTTATACATCCCTATGTACAATATAGATCTCTGTATAATATGTTGATAACAATTCAGGATAATCAGGGACGGTGAGTTCTGAGAGACTGACTAGTGAATTCTGTTTAGGAAACTTGCGTAAATAATGATAATCGTCTCCATAAAAATGCAAATCTTCCCTGGAAGGAGAGAGATTCAGTAGCTCATGAGCCCTATGCTGAGAGATGTCACTCTAAGCCAGGTGCGGTGGCACATGCCTGTCATCCCAGCGGCTCGGGAGGCTGAGGCAGGAGGATGGCAAGTTCAAAGCCAGCCTCCGCCAAAGCGAGGCCCTAAGCAACTCAGCGAGACCCTGTCTCTAAATAAATTGCAATATAGGGGCTGGGGCTGGGGCTCAGGGGTTCAGCCCCCCCGTGGATCCCACCCACAGACCCAAGTCCTGGAAGCCACCAAGGTCCAACTCGGGTTGGACAAAGCCCCAGGCTTTGCTTCCTGCAGGAAACTGGGTGCTAATGGATGGTCTCGTGCACGAGAATTTGCTGGCAGATCTTTCTAAGATTCTGCAACTCGGTAAATCAAAAAAAAAAAAAAAAATGACTGTGCAAAAGTCACATTTCCTTACGTGCAATTGTTACCTACTAGGACAAAAGTCGACGGGGGGACAATGTCAGGACACAGGGTCTGATTTCCACGAGCGATTTTCCTGCAAATGCCATCCTTTCATTCTTCTTCCTGCCTGAGTAGTATTCCACTGGTGGACACCCAGGCTGGTTCCGTAGCTTGGCTGCGGTGGGGAATTGAGCTGCTATCAACGATGCATGGGTCTCCTGAGCCTCAGGAGGACAGGCGTGTGCCACCGCGCCCGGCCACTCTTGAAATAAGTCTGAAATCACCCAAGTCCTCGTTTTCTTCAAACATCTGCTCAATACCGTTTTCTGGGTGGTTTCGAATACTCCCCTTAGAGAGTTTTCTGTGCCCCCATCTCTGGGAACCCGTATCGAGGCGTTTCTAGCTTTGGAGTGGAAATGCAGAAATTTATATATCTATTTTTCTTCTTTAAATACTAAAGTAATCATCTTGTTTTCAAAGAAAAACCGTAAATCCTTGTGTCTTTGAAGAGAGACCGTTGGCGGGTCGCTTTGGAATTGCGTGATTACCGGGGCTTTGAGCTTCTATTTCTTCTGGGGAAAAAATAAAAAAAATAAATAAATAAAGAACGCACCCCCATCTGGGAAATCACCCATTTCATGTGGATTTTCAAATGCATTCGGGTGGCACGGACCAAAGCAGTGGGTTTTGAGTCTTTGATCTCCTGCCGTAGCTGAGACGCCGTCTGATCACTTCTCATTTATGCATTTTTTCGCTGTCCTGGCTTTTATTAGGTGATTTCCATATTAAAGGGCGTCGCTGTTCCATTTTTCGTACCAAAGAGCGTCAATGTGGAGAATTCCCATTAACTTCCATGCTCATTGATCGACTCGTTGATTTTTAAATCTTTATTCCTCTCTCTCTCTCTCTCTCTCTCTCTCTCTCTCTCTCTCTGTTGTACTCTAGTATTTTTTGCTTCAGAAAAATACAATTAACTGAGCAATTGCTTTCTCCATGCACCTCTGCCCACTGGAAGCATTAACTGTGCACCAAAGATTTTCCCAGATTTGACTAAACTACGTGAATTAAATTGAATCTAAAAGTCCCAACATTTTTCTTTCTTTTTTAATTTTTTTTTTGGTACCAGGGATTGAACCCAGGGTCCCTCGACCCCTGAGCCCCGTCCCCAGCCCTATTTTGCATTTTATTTAGAGACAGGGTCTCCCTGAGTTGCTTAGGGCCTCGCTTTGGGCTGAGGCTGGCCTCCACTCTGGATCCTCCTGCCTCAGCCTCCCCTGCCTTTGGCACTACAGGTGTGAGCCACCACGCCCTTCACTAGTGAATGCCCTTCAGACTGCTGAGCCCATAATTCAGGAAATTTGAACCATCCTTACAGGGAGCTGCTGTGTTTTGCAGGATTTTAGTCTCAGATTCCTACATTAACACTCCGACGTGCAAACAGGTGGCGGCCTTATGTGCTGTTTCTGGGTCGCATTGAGAGATCTAATTAAAAGCACTTGAAATCACCCTCCATATTTCTCAGATCAGTGAGCCGACGGACTTTCATCTGGGAGATCCAAGAGATGTCTCAAGGCGGACTCTACGTCTCCGTCTGTCGGATGCTCTTTCTTTATTGATGATGATTTTTTTTTCATGTCTTTGATGAAATTCTGGTTTATTTAATGATGATGGACACATGCATTGCCCCCTCACTTTAAAAGATTCTACGAAACGGTTCGGCTCCTAACGTGATCCATGTCTAGGTTTGGTTTCCTTAGTTAAAATTGCATTTTTGGAATTGTTTGATTTTGACGAACGACTTTGCTGTTGGATGCATCTGCAAAACGATGTTGAGAGCTTCTTGATTTGCACTGATGATTGGCACCTGTCAATCAGAGAGCACCAGGCTCTTGGAAGTAAGTGGATCAGAACGGAACAAAATGCTATTGATTAGATTGATTCTTCTGTCTTTCCTCCTCCCTTTCTTCCCTCTCCCGGGGTCAAATCTGCTGACCTTGTACCCGTGCACCCACCCTCTTTATTGAGGTTTAGTTTCCAAATATCAGTGAAGATACATGACCCTTGGCCTTTGGGGATGAGGTTATCTCACTTAGCATCATGGAATCCAGATCCATCCACTTACTGACAGATATCGTGGTTCACCCACCCACCGCACTCCTCGGTTCATACCCAAGGGACTTAAAAATCAGCCCTTCCACAGATGAATGGAGAAAGAAAATGTGGTACATCTACGCAATGGAATATTACTCAGCCATAAAAAAGAATGTCTCCATATTTTTTTCACGTTGAGACATTTTTTTGCCGATCAAAAAAAATAAGTGAAAATGAAATCTCTATTTAATACAGCCAAGATAACTATTTAGAAACCCTGCTGTGAGGATTTTGTTCAGTCTTTTTAAACCAATTTATCATTTCCAACCACATTGACATGAGCAAAAACTTACATCACTTAGCACATACTGGGTCCTGGGCTCCCTCAGACATAGTGGGTCCTGGGCTCCCTCAGCACACAGTGGGTCCCGGGCTCCCTCAGCACACAGTGGGTCCCGGGCTCCCTCAGCACACAGTGGGTCCCGGGCTCCCTCAGCACATAGAGGGTCCCGGGATCCCTCAGCACATAGTGGGTCCTGGGCTCCCTCAGCACATAGTGGGTCCTGGGCTCCCTCAGCACATAGAGGGTCCTGGGCTCCCTCAGCACACAGTGGGTCCTGGGCTCCCTCAGCACATAGAGGGTCCTGGGCTCCCTCAGCACACAGTGGGTCCTGGGCTCCCTCAGCACACAGTGGGTCCTGGGCTCCCTCAGCACACAGTGAGTCCTGGGCTCCCTCAGCACACAGTGGGTCCCGGGCTCCCTCAGACATAGTGGGTCCCGGGCTCCCTCAGACATAGTGGGTCCTGGGCTCCCTCAGCACACAGTGAGTCCTGGGCTCCCTCAGCACATAGTGGGTCCTGGGCTCCCTCAGACATAGTGGGTCCTGGGCTCCCTCAGCACATAGTGGGTCCTGGGCTCCCTCAGCACATAGAGGGTCCTGGGCTCCCTCAGCACACAGTGGATTTTTGTCTCCTCAGCCTCAGGTTCCTGTTTCCTAGAAACGTACTCTATGTGCACACCAAGACGGAGAGTGTATAAATGGCAGCCCTCAGGCAGCCTCGGGCTGTTTGGGAGTGAGGAGGGGATGGGATCAGGAGGTGCGCTAATCCATGGATGGACTCACAGCAGAATGGATTTGGGGGAAGAGACATAGGTACACAAGTGACCTCTCTCTCTTTAAAATCGGAGCCCGCTGACCAGACACCAAAACCCTGCAAACCAGAAGACCAAATCCATTTTTCCTGTTTAAGTTGACTTTCTCAGGTATTGTGTCACAGTAACAGCAAACTAGCTGACAGAGAGAAAGAAACTCCATTATAAAAAATCATTCACAGAAAACCTACGGTCGATTCCTTCAGAAATGCCTATTAACTCACGAGCCGATGGAAGCAAAGATCTCTTTTAGGTCCAAGTTGATCATTCATCGAAAAATTCGCTCAGATAAAAGGAAGACAGGATTTTCACGAAATTCTTCCCAAATATTTACTTGGAAGGATATAAGCTGACGGAAATATCTAAATTTAAATTAAACGGGTGTTGTTCATCTCAGCTGGGCACAGTCTGTCATCCCTGCGGCTCTGGAGGCTGAGGCAGGAGGATCGCGAGTGGCAGGTGGACTTTTTTGCTGCTTGTCCTGAATGGATTTTTTGATCTTTTCTTCTTTCTTTCTTTTTTTAACCCCCTGTGTCTGGTTTTACTTCAGCTTCAATCTTATTCCTGCTCATCTCTCTCCGCACCTCAAACAAAGGAAAGAAGTGGGTCATGGGAACTGGGTTATCTCTTAAATTGAAAGTCCCTCTCACAGTCTGTCCCTTTGTGTGTCCCTCCAGATGGGCCCCCCTTTGACTTGAGCGTAGCTCATGGAGACACCCCGGGCTCTTGTTCCCTGGATTAAGCTGGGGAGACCCCCGGGGGCGGGCGTTGCAAATCCAGTGCAAATGAGCCCTCAGCACAGGGGCCAGGCGGTCACTCACATTGGCTGCTCCCGCCGGAGCCACAGTACACCAGAGCCACCCACTACAGGGGGACCGTGTCCCAGTGACCTCATTTAATTCCCAGAGGAGGTTCCAAAGGACCCTGCCACCATGCATTCGGCTGCAGCCCGAGGAACAGAGCAGAACCTCTCCGTGCCCCCAGAATGTCACCTACAGCCCTGCGTCGGGCTCGGGGAAGACCTTCAACGAGGAGGTTTTGCAGAATGGTCCCCAGGTCGCTGGGACAACATCCATACCCATTCAGTGCTCCCTGGTCACCTGGAATGGATGCATGCAAATATTCCCCTCCCGTCCCCGTGGGCTGTGATTTTTTTTCTGGGAGCTGAGCCTCTCGACAAAGCAAGCTTTTATGAAAGGATTAAGTCTCTCAGGAAGGAGGAGTGTTTCTCTGCCCAAGAGCTCCTCAGCCCCTTGGGGTGGAGATGAGCTGTCTTTGTCTGTGGCAGCTGTCCCAGCCCCTGCAGGGGACATGGCAGCCCGGGGGATGGGCAGGCTGCCAGGCCTGGAGTGGGAGGCAGGGAGGGGGAGCAGGTGCGGCTGGCTCAGGGCGCTGCAGGAAGCCGGCTGCAATTTCAAATGCATTGGGAGAAAGCATCGTGGGCAAAGAGGACACGGGTCATCCGAGCTCTCCTGGTCCAGAAAGTGTGCCAGCCGCAGTCCTGTGTGCAAGTCCCCTCGCTCGGCTGTGCTGGGACGTCCAGTGTTTCAGGGCAGAATTCCTGGCTTCACTAAACAGCCCTGGGGGTGCTCTTGGGTGGGCTGTGCTGTGCGCTGCAGGAGGTGGAGCAGCCTCTCTGGGCTGCACCCACCAGGTGCCAGGAGCAGCCCCACCCAGGGTGACCATCCCCAGGTGAACAGTATAACGCTTCCTCGTGCCTTCAATGGAGGTGCAAAAGGCTTTTTGTAACATATTTCTTTACCCGAATCTGTGAAGGTCTGCACCACGTTTCTTGTCGAGGAACCATTAATCACAGATAAGGTCAGTTTTATTAGAAATCAGAATCATCTCAGCCAGATCTCCATGGGCTCTGCCAACGTGATTGACAGTTACGGAAGTACACAGTTGGCATCTACTACACGCACTTTCACTACAGAGATTCCCGAGGGTTCGATCTGAGGTCTACATGGCTGAACTGAAGCCACATACATGGCTTCTCGCCTAGGATTCTAGCTTTGTCCCCAAAATGAAAAAAAAAAAAGCGAGCGGCACTAAGACTAAAACCAAGGACAGGGACATCTCCGTGTGAGCTTGTGACGAGAGGCGCCCAGATGACACAGCCACCCTCCCAGTGACATGTTTTCCAAACGCAGACCGGTTCCCACTGAACGGACCTGGGAGGATTTCTCAGAGTCCTAATGCATCCATCCAGGATGTGAATGGCGGGTTCCTGGCCCTCTCACCCCCTGGGTGGCTTCCCAATAAATTGGATTTTATTGAGATACGTGGGGGAATTCAGCTTCACAGAGCGTACGCATCATTGGCCCAGGGAGGAGACAGAGGGGACAAGAGTCCAAGACACCCAGGTGACGTGGGGCTCATTTCCCTGTCCTGGCCATCATGGCAGGAGGACCTGGGAGCCACAGAGAGACAGGAGGGAAACCCAGGGGCAGGATAGAGTCCAAGTCTCTCCCCGCCGCCCCGTGACCTACTTCCTCCCATTACACGCCACTTCCCGGGAGTCCTCCGTCCAGCATCAGAGGATTAACCCACTTGCTGGATTAATCCACTTGCTGGATTAATTCACTTGCTGGATTAATCCACTTGCTGGATTAATCCACTTGCTGGATTAATTCACTTGCTGGATTAACCCACTTGCTGGATTAATCCACTTGCTGGATTAATCCACTTGCTGGTCATCTTTGAATCATTGCTGCTCTTTCTACTCCCCTTGAATCTTCAGCTACCTACCTCCCTACCTCCCACTTCCCGACCTTTCTGTCATGCGTCCACACTCCCAGGTCCTGGGAGTGCACATTCTGACCCTCCGTTGGGGAGCGAGATTTCAACTCTTAAAATCCTCCATTGACCCAGGGGCTCAGGAGGCTGAGGCAGGAGGATGGCGAATTCACAGCCCAGGGACCCCCTCCTCCAGCCACACCCCACCTGCTGCAGTCACCGCCCAGTGAGTCCATTCAAGTGGATTAATCCACTTGTAGGTTACACCTCTCACAACCCCATCATTCCACCTCTGAACTTTCTTGCATCACGTCACACAGGAGCCTCTGGGGGGCCACCTCGTCTCCAAACCACAAGCCCCTTCCTTCCTGTTTGCTGTGACAACTGCTCAATCCGAGGACAACAGGGGTGTCCCCGCCCCACGTCAGAGAACCTGTCCATCAAAACAGAACAAAGCCCATCGAGCCAGGTCAGCAGGAAAAGAGACGCGTTCCTGTATCTGGTTCTCCTGAGCAACTCCGACCAAAAGGAGATTGATCCATTCAAGTGGATTAATCCACTTGGCAGACAGGCATGCAGGAGGAAAGCATCCCCCAACGTGAGGATGGAAATGAGGAAGATGAAGCCCTTTGGATTCATTATCGCAAGGGAAATGAGTAAGATTCTCTCCCGAAAGGAACAACAACACCAAAGTCTTCCTTTTTCTCCACAAAGTAACTTCTTGTTTTTTGTACTGGGGATTGAACTCAGGGACACCCAACCCCTGAGCCCGGTCCCCAGCCCTGTTTTGCATTTTATTTAGAGACAGGGTCTCCCTGAGTTGCTTAGGGCCTCGCTTTGGCTGAGGCTGGCTTTGGACTCACGATCCTCCTGCCTCAGCCTCCCGAGAGCCACTGGGATGAGAGGTGTGTGCCACTGAGCTTGGTCATCGATTTCTGTTCTTCAGTCATTCCTCTGGGACAGAGATGTGACCACGCTCTCAAAGTGCGTGCCCAGCAAGTGTGTACAACTCACACTCCCAGATGGAGGTCATAAAGCAATATGGGACCACGGGGTGAATTTAATTTAGATTAAGCCAAATCCAAACACAGATATCCCAGATATCCGTCCCCCCCTCCAAATTCCCAGTAGCCAAAAAATAAAAAAGACTGGAGAAAAATCTCATTTTGCATGTTTTACAGTTTTCATGTTCAGCTACTCACATTTTTCTGTATAAAAGGCTCCATAAAATATATTCTATCAATTTCTGCTGTTCCTTCGATAATTTCTTTTTTTTTTTTTTGTTAGTGCAGGTAATTGGAAATTTCTATTTATTTTTGCAGCTCACGTTGCTATTGCAAGTACAGAATAAAAAGGCACAGAGATCACAGGGGTTTTGTGATAGTTGTTTTTTTTTTTTTTTTTTTTGTGATGAGATGCAGATTTTAATTTCCATCGCTTGCAAACACTGAGATGCTGAGCCACTTCACTGCGAGCCCCTGAGAAAATTGTTAAAGCAAAGCAAACCCAACCTCAAAAACAGGGGGGATTCTTGAAAATAGACCTTTCTGTGTTTAGGAGATAAAAAAGAAAAAGCCAGTTCCCCTTCTTGGATCAGCACACGGAGGAGTTTGCACAGATTGAATTATCACCATTAATTCAGTGAAAAGCACACAATCCCCCAAAGTGAGTCACCTTGGTTAGTACACGGGGTAGGGAGTTGAAAAGGATTTCTTTTTTCCCCGAGGAGTGTATGTGCATTTTTCCGATTTTTAAAAATACTTATCAGGTCCCACGTTTCTCTCTTAACTTGACGGGGACACATTGAAACGTGAGGAACCTCAACACGTCAATTAAAACCAGATGTACATGATCTCAGCTGCTCGGGAGGCTGAGGCAGGAGGATCGCAAGTTGGAGGCCAGCCTCAGCAACTCACAGACGCGCAGTCTTGCGTGCAGCTCAGAGGCCGAGCGTCCCAGGTGGACAAACACAGAGGGAAATAAAGCCCTTCCAGCAAGGAATCCGTAAACGCGCTGGAAGTCCCACCTCGAGTCCTCACCGCAGTCATTTCCACCACAGGACCTTGTTCTGTTCCCCGGGAGCTGTTTGCTGAGTGATTTCTCCAGGTGAAAGGATCAAGTCCAAGGAGCCCAGCCTGACGATGGGGACTTTGGAAATGAGAACAGCTCCGGGAGCACCTTTGCCAGGTTTGCAGACCTGGGCTCTGCACTGCCCCTCTGCCCGCATCTCTGGGACCAGACGTGGGGCAGGTTGATACCTCCTCCTCAAGAAACCGGCTCTGGATGTGGTGACCCCATTAACTTCCTGTCTTCTTGTTAATAAGGTGCCCAGGCATCTTTCTCTCGACGCGGTCTCCGTCTCTGTGGATGTCGATGAATGACGGAACCTCATTCTTTTTCCTGGCTGAATAGTACTCCACAGCATAGATGTTCCACACACTCCTTTATCCATTCACCAGGTGGTGGCCATGGCTAGGTGAGCACAGATCCCTCTGATCCTATCTGGAATAAACAAACAAACAAACAAACAAAAACCTTAGAGTTCGAGGTTGTTGGGGTCACCTCCCAAAAGCACAATTTAGCATCTGCTCCCCATGAGCGCGTGGATGCAAGGTTTTGTGCATGAACTAGAACCCGAGCCCAGGCAGCCACGCAGTGCTAACCCTTCACTCGTGGTTTGCTTCATTAGTGGGTCTTCAGCGATGGCAAAATGAAGCCCGTGAGGTCTGTGGGACTCCGAAAGTCACTGATTCCACCCAAATATTAAACGGCTGCGCGACGTGGGTGTCTCCAAACACCCCTGAGCGCCCAAGTCATAGGCAGTGCAATCTGCAGGTCTTCAGAGATGACCAAGGGAGGGATGTTGGCAGAGTCCTGCAATGTGCATCACGTTGGGCTCCTTAATCGGACCTGAATCACGGAGCATCCGCGTGAGAGGTGAGCGGTGCAAGTCTCTCTCGGCTGGATTTTCTGCAAACTGGTTTGTGTTTTGCAGAGTTGGAGCTGCCCGTGTGGACTCTGGGGTTTGGCCGAGCTGACGCTGGCCTTTGAGAGCCATGAGATGATTCTCCTGACCAGCCATCAGGCACAGGACCCTGGCACTGCCCACCCCTCCAACCTAAAAAATAATTCAAAAAAAAAAAAAAAAAAAAAACCTATTTACCATGCTATGAACATTGAAAAAAATTACCATCCTGTGCAGATTAATTTATCTTGCATTTGATTATGATGTTTAGAGGAAATTCACACCACAGCTCACGTCTCAGTGTAAAAAGTGGGGTGGACCGGCCCCCATAAAATAATCATCATAGAACCGCATTCTTTTTCCTGACTGAATAGTACTCCACGCATTCTATAGGTTCAGAGAAATGGTAGGAAAGGTTATCATTCCCGGAATCACACAGAATAAAGATGACTCAGTATGAAGAGGCATGGGAGAGCTGCAGTTAAGGAAATTAGGATTTTTTTCTCCCCTTCATATTTTACAGATCGTTTCAACAACAGGATAAAGTTGGACCTCAGCATATGGTCAGTGATGGTCAGTCACCATTGATGTAAGCAACGTTGGGAAATCCTGTCTTAAAATAAAAAAATAAAATAAAATAAAAAAGGCTGGGGAGGTGGCTCAGGGGTGAATCTCTGCCGGGTTCCACCCCTGTCCCTAGCTACCCCTGGGGGGATTTTTACCATTTCTGGTCAAACAGCCTCTGATCTACATTCTGTTTGCAAGATCTTACTCCTGTGATGGCTTAGCAATGAAGTGATGCAGGATTATAATGTTGATTTTTGCATTTCACGGAGCTTTGGTTTCCATGTTATAATGTGCAATTTTGCACAAGAGATCGGATTCACACACCAAAAAAAAAAAAAAAAAATAGATTGAATATCCACACATCATGGTAGGATCCTGGGAATAACCGAGGCATAGCATCTTATTACAATCAAAAAAAAAACCAAATTGATTGATCGATTGATTGATTGATAACACACACACAATTCAAAATATGACAGATCCAAGGTAGATCAATATTATTCCAAGTTCCTAAAATATCAAATATGCATATTCAATAAAACGATTATAAATCTGCAAAAAAGGATCTCAACTTAGCACTTGATTTTGCTGGAACGCAACTGAGAAGCGGCGAGAAACAACCTCCTTTTAAGGGTGATTTTCAGATTCCCCCGCGTGGGCTCTGAGCCCCGTCCAACAGCCGACCTTTGTTTGCAATTAGCAGGGGAGATTTCACGGCTCGTTTGCTCCCTGACTTTTGTTAAACATGTTTTGACAGCTCATTGTACACGGTCGCCACATACATTTACGCACCGGAATGCAAATCACGGGTGGCTTTTTAGAAGTGATTAATAATTAGCTGCTGGGCTGCACAACACTAGCGCTTACTCCTCCTCACTGTATTCTGGAAGGGTTTTTCCAAAGTCCACTTATCTCCCCTGCCTTTCCCGTTCTCCAATAATCAATATATTCTCTCTCTCTCTCTCTCTCTCTCTCTCTCTCTCTCTCTCTCTCTCTTTTATTAGACATTTTTTCTCAGTTCATGAAAATGAAACATCTGCTGTCACCTCCCTTAGACACATGTCAGTATCCCTGTTGGAAATACCGCTCATTTAACCTGGTTCTGGCACATTCCGTACATTGCTGTGAATAGAGAACAAGTAGCAATGAAAAAAGACTCTGCTCATCAGCTCATGCAGTCGGGTGCCCCAGGAGCTGGATGTGAGGCTGATTTGTTTTCTGCGTTTCCTACTCACACGGGGGATTCTTGCCTCAAGACCCGGCACGTGATGCTGTTTTGTGACACAGATTCTTTCATTTTGACTCATTTTTAAAAAAAATCTTCGATTTCAATATCGACTCACAGAAAGGCCCCCAAAGTGTTGAGAAAAGGATGCCCCCTCACTTATTCTGATCTCATCTAGCATTTCTTTCACCCTTTATAGATCCTGATAAAATAAACGGTGTTTTCTTTAAGAAGAACCTCGGGAAAGAACGAATATTGGCTCATTTTTAAACACATAGGCGAGGCCCAACAGTATCGAAAAGTGCAATTGTTCATGGAGACTTTAATGGGCAACTGTTGGCAGCTCTGAATGCATCTCAACAACGGAAATTATTTTCTTTTTATTCAACTGGGAAAACAAAATTATTCAGTTCATTGTCTCTGTCCTTGATCTCCAGAGATCTCTGCTACCAGCAATGCTCAGCAGAAATCCAAGCACAAGGGTTTTCATACGATTTCCATCTCCAGTTTGACCTCTACTGCATTTGTCATGAATGGTCAAGGTCAACCTTGAGGACAGTGACAGGAAGACAGATATGTCTCAAAACACTTCCCAAGGACTTTAGTGCATATAATCACTACCAGCTGCATACCTACAATTGTAAATTAAATTTTCTCCACTTTCACCAAAAGAACTTACAAGAACATTTAGAGGAAGAAGTTTTCTTTTGTTTCATGGGAGGTTCAGTCCATGGTTGGCTGACTCCATGGCTCTGGCCCAAGGGGAAGCAGAACAAAATGGGTGCTGTGGTGCTCACCTGTCATCCCAGGGGCTCGGGAGGCTGAGGCAGGAGGATCGTGAGTTCAAAGCCAGCCTCAGCCAAAGGGAGGCCCTAAGCAACTCAGGGAGACCCTGTCTCTAAATAAAATTCACTTCTAAATAATTCAAACTAAGAACTTGGATTTTTTCTATGGGACAATGCAAAAAAATTCACAGCGAGGGACTGGCGGGGTTGCTCAGTGGTCGGACCCGCGACTCACATTGGGAGGTGGCAGTTTGCAAGGTCTCTGAAGCGTGGACCCTCCTGCTGTCGAAGGCACATGGTCCCACAGACGTGCATCGCAGCTGCCTGTGACCTTGGCCATCAGCAGCTCAGATGGCTGTCCCCAAGATCACAGGGACTTCGTGGGCTGCACACGGCTTTCCATAGGAGTGAAGGTGTCCCCTGTTGAACTGGGGACACAAAATGGCAATGGGGTCCACTCTGGCTTCTGAGCATCTGCACCTGCTGCAATGGGTGGGTCCATCCATGCAGAGGAGGGACCCGTTCCAGAAGGTGGCCTCGCGTTGGCAAGGGTCTTCTCAGCTCTCTGGGGTAGAGAAGCTGACGCCGCGGCAGCCCGTGGGGTACTGCAAAGTTCAGGCCCTTAATGGTCATGAGGAAATGTCCACCTGTGAGTGTCCTTGAAGAGGCCAATGGAAGCCCTCTAATGACCTTTACCCCGGGAGCCCAGCACAGTGCTGGGGCAGGTCAGCAAGAGAGTTCGTTGTCCCTGGTGGGGATCTGAGTGCTGCACTGTTTTTTTGTCATATCTTTTACCACCTCAATCTTCGTTTAATTTGATTACTTCTACAGGACAGTGGACGGCACCTGGACACGTCCTGCACAGATGGAGTGTCACTTCTCCTCCTTCTGGTTGCACATGATGCAGAATCACCTGGTCCTGGGGTCATATGTGCACACAGGGTCATACTGTCCCATTCCTTCTCCTGTCCTCCCTACGCCATACCCCTCCCCTCCATTCACTCTGCTGTGGACAATCCAAAGTACCTCTGTTCTTCCCCAGTCTCCCATTATTATGAATTAGCATCCACAGATCAGAGAGGACATTCAGCCTTTTGTTTTGGGGGTTTGGCTTATTTCTGTTACAGTGATATTCTCCAGCTCCATCCATTTACCAGCAAATGCCATGATTTCAATCTTCTTCATGGCTGAGTAATAGTCCATTGTGTATACGTACCACAGTTTTCTTTATCCATTCCTCTACTGAAGGGCACTTGGGTGGGCTCCATACCTTAGCTATTGTGAATTGAGCTGCTATAAACATGGATGTGGCCGTGTCCATGTAGTATGGGCTGATTTTAAGTCCCTTGGGTATAAATTGAGGAGTGGGACACCTGGGTCACATGGTGGTTTCATTCCGAGTTTTCTGAGGAATCTCCATCCTGCTCTCCAGAGTGGTTGCCCCAGTTTGCAGCTGCATCAGCAACGTATGAGTGTCCCTTGTCCGTACGTCCTCGCCAGCGCTTATTATTGCCTGAATTCTTGATGATGGCCCTCTGATTGGAATGAGATGAAATCTCCGTGTAGTTTCATTTGCATTTCTACCCTCATTCGATGTAACTTTTATCATTAAAACAATCAATGAATATAAAGTTCCATGAAAGGCATAGAACTTCTTTCTTTCTTTCTTTTTTCTTTTTTGTCTGTTTAAAATTTTTAAATGACTTTTTCGCAGTTTTTCTTTGTGTGTGTGTGTTTTTATCACATTTATTTCTTAGTGGATACACAGATAATTCAATAGGAAAAAAATAAGCAACAGACCTAAATAAACATACCTAAAAAGAAAGCGTGCAAACAGCCAGGAGGCTGAGGCAGGAGGACCACAAGTTGGAGACCGGCCTCCGCCAAAGCGAGGCCCTAAGCCACTCAGGGAGACCCTGTCTCTGAATAAAAATGCAAAATAGGGCTGGGGACGGGGCTCAGGGGTCGAGTGCCCCTGGGTTCAATCCCTGGTATAAAAAAAAAAAAAAGAAAGAAAAATTGAGATACTTTGTACAACTTTCTTCTTTCCAGAAAAATTGTTAAATATGAAATAGGGCAGAAGTACCAGGCACCAGGGGGTCCAGAGTACAGAGACCCTTTCTTTCTGGGTTATGTACCTAGTTCTGCTGAATCATTTGCTTCTGAACCCAAATCCTGATGGTTCTCCTGATGCAATCATCTGTGCAGTCTCACAGGTGAACAGCTCGCTCACACTCTCTTCCCAAAATCCTATTTTTTTTCACTCACAATCACGATATTTAGTGTGTGCAATGCAAATACTCTGCATGTGTGTCTCATAGTATTTGGGGCAATTTTCCCCTCTGTTTCCCACCATCGAATGAGAAGCGATTTGCAGACACCCACCTCCCAACCTCCCCCTTTTTACACCCTTCTTGGCCCAGACTCAAGGAGCGACGGATAACAGGAAATTGCACTCATTTTCTTCATTAATCCCCTCCTTTTTTCAACAAGAAAAACCTTTACGCTACCTTCCTGAGGCACGGGTGCCGCAGTCCGGCTGCAGCAAAATAACCGGGGGGTGACGAATAACTTGTGGACGTTGATACAGCAGGAGTGGGAGCCGTTTATTGCAGGACAGGAGCAGTATTTATACATTCCACACAGCTTATCTAATTAGCATAAACTAGATACATCAGTCAACCAATCAGGAATCTCCACACTTAATGGCTCCATGGTGTTACTTCTCAAACCACTCCCTCTGGCATTTTGCCAGGCACCATCCAGACTTGTTTACGAACTCTAACATTCCCCTGGCAAAATGCCAGGTGTTATTTTTGACTTGTTTACAGACTCTAACACACGGGTGTGTGTAAGGACGGCCACTGACCTATTCCCCCCTCCTAATGACCTCTGTGGCTGAAGAACGCACTTCCACGCACTTTCTTGGTTGCGAGATAGAAGGAAAAAGGCTGAGCTCCATCGCTCTTGTAAACCAGATTTAAAGGGTTTTCCACTTTTTCTCCGTTGGCCTCCATTGGGAGGCAGGCTGGAGAGGGGGGTCGCAGAGAGAAGTGGAGAATCTCTGGGAGATGAATAAACACACGCTCTGTTCCTTTTTGGTGCTGAATGAACCTACACGTTTTTTTTTTTTTCTTGGTGCTAAATAAATGCATACATTGTTTCCTTTGGTGCTAAATAAATGCATACATTGTTTCTTTTTGGTTCTAGATAAACATAAACATTGTTTCTTTTGGTTTTAAATGAACAGATACATGGTTTCTTTTTGCTGCTGATAAACCTATACATTGTTTCTTTTGGTACTAAATGATTTATACATTGTTTCCTTTGGTGCTAAATAAATGCATACATTGCTTCTTTTGGTTCTAAATAAATATATACATTGTTTCTTTTTCATGCTAAATGACTTTATACATTGTTTTTTTGGGGGGGCTTGATAAACTTAATCATTGTTTCTTTTGGTTTTAAATGAAGATACATTGTTTCTTCTTGGTGCCAAATGGACATATACATCATTTCTTTTGGTGCTAGATAAACACACATTGTTTCTTTTTGGTGCTAAACAAATGCATACATTGTTTCATTTTGGTGCTGAATAATTTCTACATTATTTCTTTTGGTGCTAAATAAATTCATACATTGTTTCTTTTCATTCTAAATAGACATATACATTGTTTTTCGTGCTAAATAAGTTTATATATTTACTTTGGTGCTTGATAAACTTATGCATTGTTTCTTTTGCTTTTAAATAAACATATACATTGTTTCTTTTGGTTCTAAATAAATATATACATTGAAGACATTTGGCATTTGTTTTTTAGGGATTGGCTAGCTTCACTTAGCATAATCTGCTCTAATGCCATCCATTTCCCTGCAAATTCTATGATTTTGTCATTTTTTTAATGCAGAGTAATACTCCATTGTGTATAAATGCCACATTTTTTTATCCATTTGTCTATTGAAGGGCATCTAGGTTGGTTCCACAGTCTTGCTATTGTGAATTGTGCTGCTATGAACATCGATGTAGCATGTTTTTTGCTGCTAAATAAATTTATACACTGTTTCTTTTTGGTGCTAAATAAATGCATACATTGTTTCTTTTTGGTGTTAAATAAACATATACATTGTTTCTTTTGGTTCTAAATAAACAGACATTCTTTTGCTGCTAGATAAACATACATTGTTTCATTTTGGTGCTAAATAATTTATACATTATTTCTTTTGCTGCTGAATAATTTATACATTGTTTCTTTTGGTGCTAAATACACATATACATTATTTCTTTTTGGTGCTAAATGAACTTATACATTGTTTCCTTTTGGTGCTAAATAAATGCATACATTGTTCCTTTTGGTGCTAAATCAATGCATTTTCACGTACAAGAACAATATTTTGTGTTTGGATGGTAACCAGATGACATGGCAGCACCCAATACCCAGATAGAGAGAGAAATGCGTGAATGCATAAATGGTTTCTTTTGGTGCTTAATTAATGCATACATTGTTTCCTTTTGGTGCTCAATAAATGCATACATTGTCTCTTTTTGCTGCTGAATGAACTTACACATGGTTTATTTTTGCTGATTCCTTCTTTGAGTCTTACCCAACATGTGCCGGGCAGCGTGGGTCAAAAATCCCCCCCATTATCTTCCTCTGAAAACCTGGGCTTTGTCACAAATAGCAAGAATGGGACCTTCACTTGCATGTGGCTGCCAGAAGCCTTGATGACAGCCTGGCCCTCCTTTCTCCTTCTGTTGTTGTTGTTGTTGTTGTTATTATTATTATTATTATTATTATTATTATTATTTATTTTAATGCAACGCTGGTTCTGTTTTTCGTGTGCGATTAAGCAAAACACATCTTCCCTCCCAAGAGGTTTTTACTCTGCAATTTTCTAAGTGGCCGCAGTTGGTTTGATTCTGATCATTTTGAAACTCGACACAAAGAACAGGATCTAATTAAGGTTTCAGGGAATTAAACTAAGGACGTGACCGTTGTTCTGCTGAGTACGACATGAGGATTTTTTTAGGTTTAATATAATGAAACAGAACAGGACGTGATCATCCATGGCATTTGGGTAGGTAAAAAAGTAGAACCGTATTAAATTTCTCCAATAACAAAGGCAGCCAATGGAAATATAAACCCTGTTTTGCTATTTTTTTTTCTTTCAATGAAGCCAGACCAATGCAACTCAAATGCACAATTATCCTGCAGGATATGATAAGAGAAATATACTGTGATTGCAATATTATCAATTAAAAGTATGATTACACCGTGGTGCAATAGTGCACACCTGTCAACCCAGCAGCTCGGGAGGCTGAGGCAGGAGGATCATGAGTTCAAATCCAGCCTCAGCCAAAGCGAGGCCCTAAGCAGCTCAGGGAGACCCTGTCTCTAAATAAAATGCAAAATAGGGCTGGGGACGGGGCTCTGGGGTTGAGTGGTTTAGGAATTTCCTACTGATTTGGTCCATGCTGGGATCAGAGCGTCCAAATGTCTATAAAACATAAAGAATTTTTAATAGGATGAAACTGCTCGGTGATAAACGTTGCAATGGGAAACATCCCGGGGTTTTGGTACCAAGAAATCCTACAACAACATTGGACTCAAAAACACATTTCTGCAAAACGTGCTTCTGTGGAGATGCTCTGCAGAGCCCCGGGGGTTATTTTCATGCCCCATAGAGACGGTTACCAGCTGATCATGGAGAACCTGCAAGTTGATGGGTCAGGACACTTAAAAATATATATATTGCGTTACTATGGGAATCTGCAAATGGGATGAGTCATGGAAGATGATAGGAACCAGATAAATACCCACAGAAAGGTTCACTCACGTTAGTTTGGCTCCCTAAGTCTTCCTACATATCCTGTGATCTATGGAAAATGAGATTATTTGGGGCAAATTGGTATAAACCCGTGTAGAGAAATAAATTGGCAAACGGTGCCTCAGTTTGGTGACATGTCTGCAAATCACTGAGAAACATCTAAGTAGCACGGAGGATGATGGACGCCTATTCAGGTGCATTGGATCAGAAGGAACCTCTTCACCAATGAGATGGATCAGGCTGCAAGAGATTGATGGACAGCTGCACCCTCAGAGTGACTCCCTCTGTGCAGGGTGCAAACACCAAAGGGACTTCTCTGCTTCTCGGGCGCCCCCTTCACCTTCAGAACCCAGAGGTCAAACACATCACCTCATTTCCTTCTTGAACAGAGAGGTCCATACCTCCTGGGGAGCACAATCAGGCAGTGACTGTGAGACCTTCCACCTCTTTCTTTTGCATTTGGGTGAGGTACCACCCGATGGCAGGCCCGGTGGTAAATTTTGCAACGTCGTCACCTAAATCGTTCCTGAATTATTACCCACGCCTCGGGGATAATTGTGCATGTTTCTAAAATTAAAAAAAAAATGGCTTAAGATGCTCAAAGAAATTAAAAAGTGCATAAGCAAAATAGGTGCCCTGTGTGTACCCTTTGGTGGAGAATGAGAGGTAATCTGTTGCTCCAAACTCTTGACGGAAAACTTGGTGGGGTGCAGATCCCAAGGTTGGGTCTCCATCGATCTACCCACGAAGGAGCCTCTGAGCCAATGAGGACCAACTGGGTCCCGTCTTTGAGGGGCTCCTGCTGTGGGCATCCCCCTCTCGACAGAGATGGCAAAGTCTCGACTTGGTTAAATCCAACGTGTTCTGCTGGCTACGGATGGCCAGAGTCCTCTCCACCTGTAGTCCCAGTGACTGGGGAGGCTGAGGCAGGAGGATGGCAAGTGGGAGGCCGGCCTCACTTTGCAATGTAGCAAGACCCTGTCTCAAAATGTAAATAAATAAATTAATTAAAATAAATCAATAAATAAATAGGTTATAGTTCAATAGAAAGCAGCCATATGTTCAATTGGCGGTACCAAAAATAAGTTTTTTAAAAAATTTTATGGTCAGGCAGTCGGACACACAGTCCTGTGAGCTCCATTTTCCAATCAATAATTGCACATATTTATGTGATATTTCCATGCAGGATAATTGGCCAACTGTCACCATGCACTTTAATTGCTTCTCTTTTCTTTTTCTATTTTTTTTTTTTTTTTTTTTTTTGTGTGTGTGTGTGTGTGATACAAATATCCAACGTCCTCTGGGTCAGCTCTTTGGACATATCCTGTTAATTACTGTCAATCACAGTGTCCAACGGCGCTGCAGAATATCAGAAGCTGTTGTTCTTATCAACCACGTTATTTTTATTTCTGAAAGTATATGACAATAGATTTGTTAGTGGATCCTAGGGAAAAGGTTGTAAAGGTCATGAGCAGCAAAGACGCTAAGTCTCACCTGAGGCTCAGGTTGCACAGCGGTGTGAACGCTGATCATTTTTTATTTTATAGTTTTTTGGTGCTGGACATTGAACCCAGGGTCACTCCACCACTGAGCCCTGTCCCCAGCCCTATTTTGCATTTTATTTAGAGACAGGGTCTCACTGAGATGCTTCGTGCTTAGTTTCTAGATAAATGGATCAACTGATAATTGTCGGGTACTTTAAGCAGCGTGTCGAAATCAATCTTTCCACAGGAGATCGATTTCCAAAGGCAAAAGGCGTGATCAGTTTGTCGATATTCAAGGGACTTTAAGATGCAAATTATAAGAACACTCACAAATGAGTTGGAGGGAAAAGCAATTCTTGGAGATTTGGCAATTGGAAAGAGAGAGAGAGAGAATAGAATGTTCTAGATTCTTGGTGTGCACAGGTCAAATTAACAGGAAGATGGTAGAGTTTTTCATAGAGTTGTCCCAGAAATGTGCATAAAATTAAACGGGAAAACAATTATAACTTTTACCATTATTATCACAATTAGCTCAGCCCCTCCCTGGATGGTTGCAAAGTCAACTTGGTGCAGAGAGCTACAGGCCACGTTGGATCACCCTGCTATTTTCCACTTGGTAACTGATTATTGGCTAAGTGACCCGAGACCAATTATGCATATTCATTTAAAATGACTCTTTTTCTTTTTTTGGTCCCAGGAATTGAATCCAGCAACACTTAATCACTGAGCAACATCCCCAGCCTTTTATATATGTATATTTATTTATTTATTTTTTATTTTGAGACAGGGTCTTGCTAAGTCGCAGAGACTCACACTAAGTTGCTGAGGCTGGCCTCCAACTTGCAATCCTCCTCCCTCAGCCTCCCAAGTCACTGGGACTACAAGCATGGGCCCATGCTAAGTTTTTGGAAATGGACACGTCACATATTCAAGCTGACTTTGCAGCTACACATGAGAACGGAACTCATTTGGGCATTTGTGTATGTCATCCACAAGTGCATGTATGCAGTGCCCATGTGTGTGTGTGAGTGTGTGTGTGTGTGTGTGTGTGTGTGTATTTGAGTATCATGTATGTACATGCAAGTATAGTGGAGAAATACCAGTCCCTGCAATAAGAATATCTGGTTTACTATTTCAGCTACTCCACAAACTACCTGTTGGCCGACTCCATGGCTCTGGCCCAAGGGGAGGCAGAACAAAATGGCGGCAGGGCCTGGAGGAGGAGAGCAGCTCAGGACAGGGCACCAGGGGGCAGAGAGAGCTCTGCTCACCAGGGACAGGACAGAGACCCCAAAGGCACAGCCCAGGGACCCCCTCCTCCAGCCACACCTCACCTGCTGCAGTCACCACCCAGTGAGTCCATCCAAGTGGATTAATCCACTAATTGGGTTACAACTCTTAGAAACCATTTCTCCTCTTGCATAGTCTCCCACATGAACTGTTGCAGGACAATACTGTACATTTACAAATGCATTTCTTACATCTAAGAGACAAAATACCTTTGAACATATCTTACCTCGAATGTGTCCAACACACTTGATATGATCTTAGAGTCCAGCAAAACCATCTCACCCACAGAATATTAGTTGGAAAATGTACTAACCACGAGGAACAGACTCATGGGAAGATCATGTTTCTGCACCATCATAAAGTCCAAAATGTGCATGCTGAGCTCATCCTAGGTGAGGAACTGTCTGTGCATGAGAGAGAGAGAGAGAGAGAGAGAGAGAGAGAGAGAGAGAGAGAGAGAGAGAGAGAGATGCAAAATGAAAACCTTCCAAGTGAAACTTTTTGGATTCGGACAATTAATCAAAACGGTTGGATGCAAAGCACGTGCAGATAGATTCACTCCAACCCAAACCAGCGACGAAACTCACTGCGTTTTCTTCTGAGCTGTGTATGGGGCCGTTTTGTGCAACATTCATTTTAATGGATTCTGCAAGACCTTTCTGTCCGTCTCTGTGGAGGCTCCCTGCGAATGTTTATTTTCTATGTTCCAAAGCTGTGTCATGAAAACATCCACAGGGGCATCAAAAAAAAAAAAAAAAAAAAAAAAGTACTAATGAGAAATATCTGTCGATTTGACTTTGCAGGTAAAGCCCCTGACTTAGAAGGAAGTTGCTTTAAAAGCAAAGTTCGAAGCCCTGGTGCAGATCACCCGAGGACCAGCACTGCCTGCTTGGTGATTGACACCTGGGGGTCCCTGTTTGCTCCCCGGGGACATGGCACGCGGAATAGAAAAACCACAGAGAGAAACGAAACCGAGTTCCTCATGGCTATTTATTCGCACGGGGATGCTGATTATTTTTCTTTTTTCCTTTTAAATTGATTTCTGCAGGTCTAGAGGGTGTCGTGCAAAAATTCACAAGACAAAGTCACAAAAGAAAGGAAGTTGCCCATTGAATTAGTCGAATTGCATGCTTGGAGAGTGGCCGGGGTGAAGCAGAAATGCTTAAAAGGTGTTTGTTTGTTTTTTGTTTTTGTTTTTGTTTTTGTTTTTTTTTAATTTCTGGGACTTCCTCGGTGTCAAATGAAAAAGGTCATGTATCCACGTTGATATTTCCCTTTAAAAAAGGGTCCCCAGATCCCCTCCATAGGCCACACCCTCAATGACCTACATTCCTCCCACTAAGCCCCGCCCCTTGAATGCCCACCATCCCTCAATAGCGCCATCTGATGGAAACCGAGTGTCAGTGGCCTTTGTGGGTCGGTTCAGTTCCATCCATAGCAGCAATTACCACTATTGACCCTTAAAATACATATTTCTCCTTTTTAATCCATCATCAGATTATGCTAAATACATAGAATTGTTTTCTCTGTCAAGTTCTTAGGATTGCCATTGTGAGCCCATCAATTTGCAAGAAGAAAATAAAAAAGATGGTCATGCATCGAATCACTCTCAAATACATTTATTCATGCATTATTCTAGGAATTTCGTTTCACTATTAAGGAAAAGGGCCTAGAAATCCCATTCACTTTCCATTTTCCCACACATTCAAAAACATAGAGTTAAATTTTCAACGGAGCACTGTTTTTTTGTTTTTTTTTGAATATTCAAAAATTGAAATATTCAATCTGTTCATCTGCAGCCAGCACATGTGTTATTATTTTATTTTTATTCCTGACCAATTTGAGCAGAGGCACCGATTTCGACTCTCAGGTTTCTCCCACACCCAATTTCTCACCCAGCTATTTTGGGGTGTTTTATGCCGCCTTCATATTAATGGGTTTTGATAAGCAGAATGAGCCTCTTTTAATAAACTGACGTTTAATTAACAAAAGACAAATGACTCTCATTCTCCAGCCGCGCGAGGTGGTACCTGCGAACCTCTGCAGGCATCCATCTTAGGAATCTCACGCAGCTCTCAAGAAGAAAGGGGGCTCCGAAAATATCCCTGTGTGTGTGTGAGGGGGCTTTCAATCTTCATTAATAGGGACGGGGCATCCATTTCTGCTCTTGAACACAGCACGACAAGTACTTGCGGCAAGAAAGACCAAACACTGCTTCCAAAGGTCAAAGTCTGTTTGAAAAATGGTGCAACTTCGAATTCAGGAGAAAGAGGCTCAAGGCAATGAAACCCACACGCCCTCAAAAACAGTCTATTTTTGTGTGTGGCGGGTACCAGGGATTGAACTCAGGGACTTTCGACCCCTGAGCCCTGTCCCCAGCCCTATTTTGCATTTTATTTAGAGACAGGGTCTCACTGAGTTGCATATGGCCTCCCTTTGGCTGAGGCTGGCTTTGACCTCGAGATCCTCCTGCCTCAGCCTCCCAAGCTGCTGGGATGACAGGCGTGGGCCACCGCACGCCACTCAAACTTCATCTTTTTTTTCAATTCCAGTTTCTTCTGAGGATGCTGCTGTGGTTCTAGAGAGAACTAGGAAACTCGATTTTCTAAGCAGAAGTCAATCCTTTTAAATGTCTGCCCACAGTTAACCTTAACGTGATCCAAATTCAAACACGAAAACCTCCATGCTCGATTACCCGCGACGTGATTTTTTTGATGTGACTTCATTTTTCCGTAATGACGTTAGTCCACTTTTGATAAGCAATGTTGCAGCAAGGAAAAAAAAAAAACTTAAAAATCAGGTGCTTAACCTTTGAGGGTCATTATCTTGGTGATGTTGTGCAACAGGAAAGAGCAGGTGGAGGTGAATACATATACCACAGTCCAAATGCGGTCAGTTCAAACCCACAAAGACCATTTGGGCCTCTACATTAATGACCCAAAGTGAGATGCGTAGACCAGGTTGATCATGACAAGTATCATCGTTCACTGAATTGACTGGTTGTCCATCAATGCTGGGCATGGTGACTCACACCTCAGGAGGCTGAGGCAGGAGGATCACAAGTTAGAGGCCAGCCTCAGCAACTGAAAGTGGCTCTAAGCAACTCAGTGAGACCCTGTCTCTAAATAAAATATAAAAAGGGCTGGGGCTTAAGAGCCCTTGGGTTCCATAGTACCAGGAGACCGTCCCTGTTGGTCCATCCATTCAAACAGTGGACATACATTCATTAATTTATGAATTCCTTAATAATGTACAGACACTGCCATGTGTCCGTCAGATTTCTGTCACTGGAACAAAACACCTGAGATAAGCAACTTAGCAGAGAAAGAATTATTCACTGAGCTTCTTGGTTTAGGAGATTTGGGTTCGCAGATGGAATGCTTTTGCTTTTAGGGTCATGGAGATGCAGAAAGGATCATGGAAGGAAATGTCTGGCCTGTTGGCAGCCAGATGGTAAAGACAGAGAGAGAGAGAGAGAGAGAGAGAGAGGGCCAAGGTCCCCAGATCCCCTCCACAGGCCACACCCCCAATGACCTAAGTTCCTCCCACTAAGCCCTGCCCCTTAAATGCCCATCATCACTCCATAGCGCCACCTGATGGAAACCAAGTGTCATGGCTTTTGTAGGTCAGTTCAGTTCCATCCATAGCACCAATTACTACTCTCCCGACACCCCAAAGGGGCGATGGTGACCCTGAAGTAGGTGGCAAAATAGATAAATAAAGCAAATCAGGAAAACCACAACTGAACAACTGGAGCTCACCAAGAAATAAACCCCTGGATGGAGAGAGAATCTCTTTTTTTTTATAGCCATCATTGAAACTTCAAGTGTTTTTACTGCAACTAAAAATATATATATTGCCCCACAAATTCCTAAATTTAATATTTAAATTTGCCTTCTTCTCTTTTAACATGTTTCAATAATGAGATGGGGTCGTGGAGATTTGAAGGCCATCGCACCCCTCAAGTGGCTGAATGTCCATGGAGAGAAGAATGAATAAAGATAAGGGGGTTCTAAATTGGCTGGTGTCCAAATGGTTAAAAAACCTTTCAAAAATGGTTTTATTCCACCATATTTAATTCTATATATTCTCTGTTGCTGACGTGATGAGACACACAGACGATAACGATCTTTATGCATTTGCGTATCAGTCAGCGTAGGTAATGGTAGCTGCTGTAACAAATAGCTCCACGTATGTCTTTGGCTTTGCACGAGTGTACCTTTCTGCTCACCCAAATTTCCACGGAGAAGGTTTTGTTAGGATACTTTTTTTCTCCGCTATAGTTGGGGTCACAGGACTTTTCCACGATGGCGATCTCTTTGGGATTATGTGATCTCCAATGTCCCTGCCCAAATGAGGAGCGTGGAGGAGGCAAGGATTAGTGATGCACGTGGAAGGTTTAGCAACCACCTGGTGTTACCTTTGGCAAAGCTAAATCCCCCCACATCCCATTGTTCTGGATGGTTCTATGGTTCCAAGGGAACTTGTAGGGCAGGTCGGCAATGGATCTCAGTAGAAAAAGGGATGGCTTTGGTGATCGCTGTCCTCGGTGCTTACCCCAAACCATCACCCAGGATTTGAACACTTCTCAAGGGACAACCATGTGGGTCTCTGTCTCTCTCATTGGCTTCTCCATCAGGAGGTGAGTGGCTTGCTGCACCACCCCCTCCCACCATGATGGAGTGCTCAGCACAGGCCTAAAGAGCTGAGGCCGATGCATCGTGGTTGGAAAGCTCCCCAACTATGAGCCAACGTAAACCTTTTGTCTCTATAAGTTGATTGTCTCAGATGTTTGTCATAGTGACGGAAACAGACTGAGGCATGTGTGCAGCTACTCAGTTGTTTCTGGGTGTGTCCCTGAGGGTGTTTCCATAAGAAATAAGCATTTGAAGAGGGGACCATGGTGGGTGGACATTACTCAATCCATTAAGCCCTCGTGGAACAAAGAAGTGGACGAAAACTGAACCCTCTCTGTTGGCTTTGGAGTTGGGACTTCTGCTTTGTGCCCTGCACTATCTGCGATCCTTGTTAGAGGGCTCTCAATGTGGATGTGAATCTGCACAACCATCCCTGGGACTCTTGGTCCTCAGGACAGCACCAGCTGTCCTGCAATTGGTCATTGCAGATGACCAATCATGGGACATTTTAGCCTTGGTGACCTTGTGAGTCAATTCATTTTTCTACGTCTCTATCTATCTATCTATCTATCTATCTATCTATCATCTGATTCTGTCCCAGCCCTGGGGGGAGAAGTGTCCCCCGTGTCCCGAATGGTGGATGCACCTGGAGCAGAAGGAGACAGAAGGGCTTGGCTTTGGGCTCATTCTGCAAAGATCCCTTCCACCTGGCGCCCAGATAAGTACTGACCGGAGCCGAGAGGGTGTTGGCTTGGAGGGAAGCCAGGCTCTGCCTGGGTGGCCCCTCTGTGAAGACCAGGAGGTGGCCCACTCCGGGGGGAGTGACATGTCCCCTCTGCCCACAGTCAGTGCAGCAGGATGAAGGTCGTGAGCTGCACAAGGTCAGGCCCTACCCTGCCTGTGAGCCGGCCACGCTGAGAATGCACGTCTTAGTGACGCCTAGCACTTCACGGATGACACCTGTTCTGGTTGTCAGAGGTGACATTGCACACGGGTGACAACCTTCGAGTTAAAAATAGCACCGACCTCAAACCCAGAGTAACGCAGACTCCCGTGGGCAAAGTAGCCTCCACAGATTGCAAAAATTAAAGCAATAAAGGAAATGAACCCAATGCAGGCGGCAGGTTAGATTTTTATTTTTAAACCCCGACCCGGTTTCTGACGTGGAAATAGACGCTCGTTTTGGAGAATTTGGGGCACAGACGACAGAAATGGTTAATGAGTCACTTTTCCAAGAACCGAGACCGAACCAAAGATAGCCTCAGCCCAGAATAGACAATGCTTACGAACTTCTCTCTTCTGATTTTTTTTTTTCCTGTGCATGAATCAGCCAAGAACAAGGATCCATAGTAAATGTCTCTGGGAATTGCTTTTTTTTTTTTAATAAAATGCACATTTTATTTAATAAATTTGCAGAGACATTTGCAGGCGTAAGAAATAACTGAGATCTATTCTGCAACCTCCCCGGTGCCTCCCAATGGGGACATCTTGCAAAACGAGTGTCATCCTGGGGATCAAGCTTAGGGGGTCGAGAGCTTTCTCTGCATGCACAAGGCTCTGGGTTCAATCCCAGGTCCTCCAAAAAAAAAATTTAAATTAAAAAATCACGGGGCCAAGTCAGCTACCAACATCCTTTGATGGCTGCAGAGCACCCCCTGAGCTACTAGGGACCCAATAAAAGGCTCCTGGGTCTTGTCCCCGTGTTCACCTGTCACAGAGGAGCCTTCTCTCAACAGGTGCACACACGTTTTTCCATGCACCACATAAAGGCAAGATTTTATGGAATAAATGTTCACGGATGCCGTTTTGGGGTCTCATGCAAATAGAAAGTTTAGTTTTTGTAAAAAAAAAAATGGACAGACTATTTTCCAGCAAGACTTTATCAAATTACCTGTCAGCAATATAAGGGACCCAGATTCTGTGTCCCTGTAGACAGTTGGCATTGTCAATTTTTTTTTTTTTTTTTTAGCAATTGTCACAGAATATATTGATATCTGTCTGGACTCCTAAATAGCATTTTCTATTTTTTTGGTATCAGGGATTGAACATAGGGACACTTGACCCCTGAGCCCTGCCCCCAGCCCTATTTTGCATTTTATTTAGAGACAGGGTCTCCCTGAGTTGCTTACGGCCTCGCTTTGGTGGAGGCTGGCTTTGAACTCTTGATCCTCCTGCCTCAGCCTCCCGAGCTGATGGTATCAGAGGTGTGTGAACAAAGGCGCCCAGCCACAGCCAATTTCTTTCTAATCTCCTGGTGACTGTCCAATTCACCTGAGCATCTTTCTGAATAAGGACAATGGGCAACCATGATCGTATCAGGTCAGCTTTGCATGTGTTTTTAGATCATTTTTTAGATATTTAAAGAGGGCCCAAATTCTCTCAGAGCAACATCTGCATCGAGCTTTCTCTAATACCCTCATCAACATCAATATAATAGTTTGCAAGGAAAAATATATATCCACGTGTGCAAAATCACCTGCTCCATGTAAAAACATGAGTATTTAAAAAAAAAAACAAAAAACACCTTTTTCATTGGGTTGATGAGAGGTGCTTGTGTTTCGCCAGCTTGAAACTGTAATTTGGGGCAAACATGTATTTACTGATGATTCCTTGTATTTTAGATTAAATGCAATCACCTTTACTCTCTTTTGTTGTGCACCTGTTTGAAATTACACAGCCCCATGAATCCTCCTAGCATCCACACGCAACGTCTTTTAAACACAATTTATCCAATTGCACCAGCCCCACCCGGATGGCCCTGGTCTTACAGGTAGTTACATGATTGAAACATTCAATTTCCCTTCTGTTGTGATTTTTTCCTTTAATCAAAAAATTGCACTAACACGGAGCTACATCTCCAGCTCTTTTAATTTTATTTTACTTTATTTTATTTATTTTTTAATTTTGAGCTTTAGTTTCCTAAAATTGCTGAGGCCAGCCTCCAACTTGGGATCCTCCCACCTCAGCCTCCCGAATCCAGTGGGAATATCGATTTTCCCCACTGCATCCAGCTCAAGGAATCTCAAAAGTCAGAATTTTGCCGGACGGAGGGATCCACGGTGGTTTTGGGGGGCTGGTGGGGGGAATTGGAGGGAGGCTGGGGAGACGTTGGTGAAAGAATCCATCCAGAAAGACAGGAGGAGTGAGTTCCAGAGTCTTCCTCTGCAGCGTGAGGGTCCGATGCTGTGACTCTGAAAAATGCAAAGCGTGGTCTTGGGTCTTCTTACACCGCCGCAGACCAAGTTGATCACCTGGTGCTGCAAAAACAATTTATTTTTCCTTTGCTAATTGAAAACCACCACTAAAAATTCTTAGCTAAACCATGGAGGGGAAAAAATGGGCTGTTTACCTTGATTTTTCAGTGAATCATCTTAGTTTGAGGCTTCTGCATTGGAGAATAAGGGTTGCAAAAAAAAAAAAAAATCCTGAATTCCATTTAAAAAAAACACCAAAACACAGTTAACTTTTGCTCCATTGGAAAATGACCTCTATCTGTACAATTACCCACAAGATAAAAAGGATCTCCCAGCTCATGTGCCCAACCCTTCTCCCAACTCTCTCCCTGAAATAAACATCGCCTCCGTTGTGTTTCCAAATACGCAAGCAAATGAAAAGTCTCACCAAATGCAATGCATTCATTTTAAATTAATAACATTTTGCTTATGTGAAAATTAGCCAATTTGGGTATAACTTTGTCTTCCTGGAAAAAAACAGTGCACTTTAAGCAGAGAGTCGATATAACTGGCAAATGCAAAAAAATCACACTGATATTTACCTTTTTTACATGCAAATTACAAAAACTTTAAGGAGTCCAAATTTATGCTCCGAGGAAATGCACTGAATTCCTTGATTTTAACTCTGAGCTGTGCAGAGCATTTATCAGGTTCAACAACCTAAAGCAGCCGAAATTAGTAACATGATTCGCACAATTGTACTCTTGTTCTGCAGAAGAATGCACCTATTTTATTATATTTTATGATATTCCCTGGACATGATGACATCGTCTTGGCCTTCAAAGTATGCTTATTTAATTATATTCAAATATCGTCTTATAAGGAGAAATGAGGGACGGAGGAGTGGGGAGAGGTTGACTAGTGGATGTCAAGATAGAGTTATATGGGATTAAGAAGTTCCGCGGTACTGTTGCACAGGTTGGTAACTATATAAAACAATTATATGGCAGACATTTCAAAAAAAAAAAAAAACTCTACAAAATATTTAGAATGTTTTCAACATAAGGAAATAATCAATATCTAAAGAGACAGGTACGTTTCCTTAGATTCAAGCATTACAGAAGGGTCTGCCTTAGGAAATGCAAAGATCCCACACTCTCTGCAAAAATGCTCAGGGGACACTTTTGCACACCTGTCAGCGAGGACGCTTGATGTTCACACGGGACTCCTGTGACAGGATGTGGCATTAGCCATCCTGGGGGGGACACAGGGGTTGGTGATTGCTCAGCCCCAGGGTGATCTCTTGGAACCACGCTCTGGGTGTGGGCTGCTGAGGTCGATTGGCAAGTCCACCTCTAAGCCCGATTTCTAGGGGCATCCTCTGCTTTCCACGGAGATGTTCCCAAATCGACTCTGGCCAACACATTCCTAGAGCCTCCACGACCTCGGTACCGTTCTCTGCGATGACCAATGACACCATTTAGGCTCATCTGGAGCAGCCCTTTCCTAGCGGCCGTCACACCAGGGACATTTCCCACAGTGGCTTTGTACACACCCTGGATTCCTGGCCGCACACGGCTGGCCTCCGGATGCCAAGGCAAAGAGCAATTCTGTGTCTTGAATCCCAGATGTTGGGCCCTTCCTTCGAACAAAAACGGGCGACCCATTATCCATGATCGCGCCTGCAAACAGTGTCACAGCTCGGTGACGGGCTGAGAGCATTTAAATGATAACAGGGGACACTGGATCATTTTCTCCAGTGTGGCCCAGAACCCGGGCACAAACATGGTGACACTTGGATAGTCCTGCTAGAATAAATAGCAAGAAAATTTAAAATCATTTTGCATGCTTATGTTTTTTTTTATTCTTTTTTAAGTATTTTTACTAATTCTTGAATTCATCCACACAGGGTGCCACAGCAAAGACCAACAGCCTGGATGGTTGCAATAACAAAGATCTATCTCCCCCAGGTGTGGAGGCTGCAAACTTGAGGTCCAGGCATGGGCAGGGCTGGCTCCTCCCTGCCCGTAGGTCAAACACCAGAGGATGCACGAGCAATTCCACCCTTTTGGATTCTCCCACCCCACACCCCGTGCTAAATAAACAAAGAGCTACTTGTAAAAAAAGAAGCACCTCATTATCGAATTGCACACACACAAAAAAAACCCCTTGATTTTGACCATTCCCTGAATTATACACTCATTATTATTATTAGGATGATGGCACGGTATCTCCGACTTCCACACATTTTTCAGTGCAAGAAGACTCCTGTCTTCCCAGCATCTCAGGAGGCTGAGGCAGGAGGATCATGAGTTGGAGGACAGCCTCAGCCAAAGGGAGGCCCTAAGCAACTCAGGGAGACCCTGTCTCTAAATAAAATGCAAAACAGGGCTGGGGATGGGGCTCAGGGGTCGAGGGCCCCTGGGTTCAGTCCCTGGTACCAAAAAAATATGTATATAAAATAGAGTGCATTTGAAACTCAAATCATTTTGGAAGCTTTGCTTAGTGATCCTCCCGCATCTATCAGCACACAATGGAGTCCGGCTGTATGCACTTTTCCTACCCAGCTTTCTAAAGTCAGACATGAATCAGAATTAGGAGCAAAGATGTCAATTAGTGAAGCTCCGTGCCCTGTCTTCTTCTTCTTCTTAGAAAAGAGAAGGGGCAGGGGAATGAGAGACGGGCCAGGGGCCATCTGTCACCCATCTGCTGGGATCAGTCATTGGATGACGCTGCAATCCATGCCTGGGATGGGGCTGTTTCCTGTTTTGCTTTTGCATGATTGCGTAGTATTCATTTGAATCATGAACTGACCAGCAACTGTACTAGCCACCCAGGATGATTCAACCCAGTGGCAACTGTGTGAATTCTTGGGTTTGGCCTTGCAACTCTGTAGCACCCAGACGTGTTCTTTGCAGAGGGCTCGGAGGCTGGGGATCTTTTACACCGTGTCAAGTTGCAGGAATCTGCACAGAAATCTAAAACTCCCGGCCCAACTCTTTGCATGTGGAACTGCAAGGGGTCTCATTGTGTGGCTTCCTTAACGCCTTAGGAAAACCCCGGGCCCTCTGTCACTTCCTATCCAGTGTGCCATTAAAATGCACGGCCCCACTTTCCACTCCACACCCCCAAATTGCAACGTTTTTTTTTTCTTTTTAACTAGAAAACGAAAAGCAAATACGGTTTTTATTTGCAGAAGAGAAGGAAGCAATCGCCCCAGCTGCCTTCTGCTAAACGATGCATGAGTTTCCTTCAGGATCCTGCCCTCTAAACACTAAAACCTCATTTCTGTTGAGTATCACCCTCTTGTTTGAAATCTGTGGCACAGTAAGCTCCATTTCAAAGGATGCAAGAAACCAAAATGTCTTCCCTTTCACTCGCCATTTAACAGGGCCAGGTCCTGCAGGGCAGCTCCCCCTGAGTTATGTTAAGGTTTTAGGTAACAGTTTGATGGAATTATTGAAAAGAAACCTATTTGCTAAAAAAAAAATAGAATAAAGCCGACTCCTCAAGAGCAGCCACCTCACTCCCACAGGAGATAGAGGCTCAGCAAACCCCCTCAGCACAGATCTTGGCAGACAACCTCCCAGACCCGTCCAGGCTGCACGTTTCTATCAAGTTCAACCAAGTGAAAAGACTTAGGTCGTGTTTTACTTATGAACTCCTTGAATTTGCTCGTGCAGACCAGGGCCCTGGCAGTGAGCGCACGGGACTGTAATTATGTGCAATAAAACGAGCGTCGTACACACAACTGCCATGTCAGACAGTGATACAACATCAAGACAGAGCCTTGTTCTTGCAGAGGATAAAACAACAGGCCGTGGCTTGTTACAGGAATGAAAAAAAAAGCAACGGCTTGGAAACAATTAGGAGGCTGAGGCAGGAGGACTGCAACTTGAAGGCCAGCCTCTGCAATTTAGCAAGGCCCTGAGCCACTCGGTGAAATTATTTTCTCAAAATAAAGAATCAAAAGGGCTGAGGATGGGGCTCAGTGTTGCAGCTCTCCTGGGTGCGATCCCCATGAATAAGCCAAACAGGGCGTGTGACGTGGGTTTAGATCCCAAGGGGGAATCCAGCATGATTTGAAGATATAAATAATTGCATTCGGGTTGTTCAGAATTTGAATAAATACTTTTATCATTAAACCACAAGTTCTTAGGGGGGTCAACGGACTTTGAGATATAAATGAGAATTCCCAGAAATCATTATGATTTTAAATAATAACATGAGCAAACTCAGCAGCAAGCACTCGCTCGCAAATAAATTCATATCCTCAGAAAACCATAAAAATGAGCCGTATTCAGTGAACTCTACCAGGTGGAATTTGAGGTAAAAAGTACAGAAATGTCTTCCTCTTTCTTTTCAAAAAATTGATGCTTGGGAGGACGCGGATTAGAATCCCAACCCCTAATTGGAGCAAATTTGCAAATTTGCAATTTTTACCTAATGAGTACACAAGCGTGTTTTAGGCAAAGGAATGAGAAAATGTATCGCTTGAATGTGATCCAGTGCATCCAAAAAGGTTATTGGGAATTTAATAAGTGTGCACTGCTGCTAGGAATTCCAATAAATACGTAGAATCCTACTAGTTGTTAGATATATTTATATATCGTGATTTTTTTTTGCCATAGGGGATTGAACTTGGGGGACACTCGACCCCTGAGCCCCGTCCCCAGCCCTATTTTGCATTTTATTTAGAGACAGGGTCTCCCTGAGTTGCTTCGGGCTTCACTTTGGTGGAGGCTGGCTTTGACCTCACCATCCTCCTGCCTCAGCCTCCTGACCTGCTGGGGAACTAACCTAGATATTTGGACGCAGGACACCTACGTCCATCAGGGCTTGGGATCCAAGTCATTTGGCTTTGGGGACCATGCATCAGATCCCAGATTGACAAGAGTCTCTGGTACCATTGGAAGTTTCAGCAACGATTATGCACTTGCTTGGAACCAGAAGAGATTGGGACATTGGAGCTGGGATTTGAATAGAAACCAAATTCGTGTTAAGGAGCATGTTACCCCAAAGGGCTCACCTCGACCTGATTTCTTCCCACCTGGGAACTGAGACAGGATCTCAGTGGCCAAGTGCACCTGAGCTTGGCACCAAAGCGTCCATCATCTCCCGAGGACGTCCCATCCGTGTTATTGAAATCAGGAGCCATCAGCGATTCAAAATCCTGCTCATCAGTTTGGGGCAGAATTTGGAATCCCGTCTGGGGACACCTGGAGGGAGTCCATATGCAAATGAGCACCATTTGCAATGCAAATTGAGAAATGAGCTTCTGCTGGGTGGGGTTTGCATACGTAGGCAGGGATTGCTGGAAATGGGACTGATAATGACACCCGTCCTTTGCCGAGATATCTCCCTGTGAGAATTGGAATATTATACACCCAGGACGTCGGTTCCCTACTGGGCTTTGCACAAAAGGTGATTGTCAACAAAATCTGCAATTTGGAAGCAGGATGGTACTTTTAACTCCATCAATATCATTTCCCAGTCCTGGTTCTCAGATTTCTTTTGATTTTAGAATTTGATTTTGAATCAAAAAAAAAAAAAAAAAAGACCCCGGGTGTGACTTCATATGAGGAGGGGTGCACCTATAGCAGTGTCTGTTACGGGGGGATGTTTAACCACCGGACGTGGAGATGTCACATAAGGGTCCTGGTGCGTCTCTGTTCCTCTGAACTTGGGGCCATCAGAGCAGCCGGGTGCAATCGGAGCTCATCCACTGCAGAAATCCATGCACATGGCCACGAGCTGTTATTTGGCATCGAGACTCGGAATGGATCCAGCACTTGAGACCAACAGAACCTTCATTTCCAAATTGGCACTGGATCTGGCATCGCACTTAATAAGACCAAAAGTGATTATTTGCAATTTAAGAAAATAAGTGATGGTGGTCGTTGCTACCAATGAATTACGGAAGGACAAAATAGTAGATTAAGAATAAAATGAGGGCTGGGGGGTGTGGCTCAGTGGGTGGGGGGCTTGCCTTGCATGATGATCATGGAACTTGATGAATCATTGAGATGATACTCTGAAGAAATTCGCAACCGGGCGACATTGCCCCAAGCAAAGGGCTTTGATATCTTTATAAAGGAAAGTGCCCCTGGCTATGATCTGTGACAAACGTCACTCATTTTGTAGGCAAAGAGGTTTGGTGCATTGAACAAGGACAGCTCTTTGCATGTGGAGGATTCTGCATTCTCACAAGCAAAGAGGTTTGGTGCATTGAACAAGGACAGCTCTTTGCATGTGGAGGATTCTGCCTTCTCCTCGTTAAGGGAAGTGCTTAATATATTTGTACTTAATTCCCTAGAAATATTCAGGAGCGTTTCCTATTTTAATTATTATTGTGAAAGCGTAATTTTTCTAAAGTTTAATCTATTTACAGCAGTTTTTCCATAAATCATAATATATTAGGCTGAGATTTATTGCTCGATGGTCGAGTGCTTGCCTAGCATTGCACAAAGTCCCGGGTTCCGATCCCCAGCCTTGCGCAACAAGCACATCATCAAATAAGTCAATGATAAAATAGAAAATTAAATGAAATCAGTCGATTCTGTATAAAATGATAGTGTTGAGACTTATATTCTGGTTACATTTTTTTCTTTGTGACTTCTGTCCTCCAAAAAGATGCATTTCATTCCAGGAACAACTCAGGACGATGCATGTTCTCCACGAATTCTTTGCGAATTTCTTCATAGTACCATCTCAATTAATCATCAAGTTCCGTTATCATCATCTGGGAGGTCAAAGTGGCACCGACCTGGTCCCAGGGGTGGGCACCGGGTTTCCAAGATGCTCCGTTTTCTATTTGAGCCGAGGTCGGCCGCCTTCCCCGGCTCTGCCCTTAAACTCATTTTTATCTCTCCGTAATATGATCAGATTCCACCATGTCCAACAGTAAAACAGGTTAATATGACAAATGGGGAAGAATGTCTCTGGGAAGGCCCGTGACCAAACATGATTTCCATCCAGAGTCACCGTGGCCAGCAGGAGGGACGCTAAATGGGATAGTAAAATGCTTCAAGTGGAGAATAACTCATTAAAGTTTGATATTTCCGAATGGAAAAGGTAGGGAGTGTTTTAATTTTACGTGCTTATGGGAAAGGAACAGATGAGCTTTAGGATTGAAGTTGAAATGTGCTCGCTCCGTCTAATCTACCCGAGTTAAGGAAAAGTGAAGTGGAAACCATTTACAATCCCAAAAGATTATGCATTTCTTTCTGGGGATGAAACGTGCATATTTAAAAAGACTAGCGCAGAAGAGGAGAGAAGAGCAAACTCATATTTATCTCAGACCCTTTCTAATATTCAACATCATAAAAAACCATAAAAGAAAACTATCAAAACTGGAATTAGCCCAGGTTGTAAACGAGAGCATAAAATAGCAGGATTTGGACCCAATCCAATGGGGAAATAAAATCCCCTTCTATTCTCTGGGGATGAAAGTTGATTCCTGCCCGAGTATGACAAGAAAATCCTGACCACATACATCAGTCTGTTTTCTGTGACTATAACAAGTGACTGGAGGCTGCCTAACTTGTAAAGAAAAAAAAGGTCATTTTTTTTTCTGCTCACATTTCTGAAGACTGAAAATGTACACAGCGTAGTCTATGGCCTGTGAGGACTTCAGAGCAGCTTGATCCCTGGATAGAGCCAATTAGGGAAAAAAAGGGGTCTCATGCCAAAATAGGAATCCAAAGAGGAGGAGTCCCCAGAAAAGACCCGTCACTCAAACCACATCTTTGCAACATCCTACTATTTCTAAATATTTTCATTCTGGAGACTATGCTGCTAACACCTTTGGGAGACCGACTACATCCAGATCCAATCCATAGCTCCCCAAATATAAAGATTCTGGGTGGAAACATCTCCATGGCTCTGGCCCAAGGGGAGCAGAACAAAATGGCGGCAGGGCCTGGAGGAGGAGAGCAGCTCAGGACAGGGCACCAGGGAGCAGAGAGAGCTCTGCTCACCAGGGACAGGACAGAGACCCCAAAGGCACAGCCCAGGGACCCCCTCCTCCAGCCACACCCCACCTGCTGCAGTCACCACCCAGTGAGTCCATCCAAGTGGATTAATCCACTTATTAGTCTACACCTCTCAGAATGCTGTACCCCCTCCTCCCGCCACACCCTACTTGGCTTCAATGAGTTTTATATTCGTGCTCAAATGCATCCAAAGCAATCAGACTTAAATACAAGATCTTTTTGGAGACCGAAATATTGGAGGGGAGTAGCGTCCAAGTTAGGAGAACGGCTCTCGGGTTGCACAGGGCTCAAAACGGCGAGATTGAAGCCGATAAGTGTAAACCAAGGTGATGGGGAGGGGAACTGGTGCAGCCTTTTTTGGAAAAAAAAAATACAGGTCTTCAAAACCCTAAAAATTCAAGTTCTGGAGACTTTCACTTCTATCAGAGTCAGGAGGCGAATCTGGAATTTAAAAATGCACACTCACATGCACACTCACATGCATGCACACATGCACACTCACATGCACACTCACATGCACACTTACATGCATGCACACATGCATACTCACATGCACACTCACGTGCATGCACACATGCATGCACACATGCACACTCACATGCACACTCACATGCACACTCACATGCATGCACAGATGCAATATGCAAATATCTACAAAAAAAGAAGAGAGAGAGACGGAGAGATAAAATTCATTCAAGAACTTCACCAAAATCGACATTTATTCATTTACGTAGACACGGTCCTCTGAATGCATTCTCAGCGGGAAATAAAAGGCAAATGGATCGCGGCACTGATCGGGACTCAGGAGCTCTGTCTGAGGAAGATCCAGGCTCCTGACTTTCCTTTTGGTCCTCAAAGAAAAATGCACGGGTCTGGCGCTGCCCTTGAGGACCCCGGGCACGTGGTCTGTACTCCCTCGGCCAACCCTTCAAGGTCTGCCGGCAGAATTCAAAGCCATCGACAAAGTTACGATCATGAGAGAGAGAAAATGAGTATTTTTCAAGAGAACGTAAGAAAAAGCAGGTCGATGGGTGTGTGTGACCTCAGTCCCTGTGAGATTTGGTCAGAAAACCAGTCTTTGGGGGCACGGTTGAGAGTGGACATGAGAAAAATCATGCAAATCTCTGAATATAAACCGGATACTAAATGAGTTAATAGAAGGTTCCGAAAATTGGCTCAGAGTCAAAAGGATAAGAGAAGCTCAAGTAAATTCAATTTTGCTTGGAATCAATGGCTCCTCATGAATATTCCTTATTTTTTGTTCATCTATGCACCCTGCAGGAAGACAAAAAGAAGAGATCGTAAATGTTATCGACCCAAACAGGGTTTGCAAGGTCCGCTAACAGATGTCACTCAAAGTTGGCGATGACCCCGGGTCTGTTTCTGCTGGCCGCGAAGCCAAGTGTCACGGACGTCAACCCTTAAGCCAGATTCGAGGGGCTTCATGGTGAATGTTGGGGTATATTTTATCTTCTTTTCTGCCGTTGATAAATAAATAAGACTAGACAATGTAGAAGGCTGGAATGACCTAGAGAGGGTGCCATTTATCTAGGGTGTACAATACACAAAATTGTGCACATGTGTCTGTGTGTGTGTGTTTGCAGATAAAATTAAATAATGTGAACTCAATGCACACTTCAAAATAATCATACGATGTGATTTTAATCAAGCTGTCCCATAAAGGTCATATGGGACACAATGCAAGAAGGTTCAGAGGTGAAATCATTACACTATGAGAGGTGTAGACTAATAGTGGATTAATCCACTTGGATGGACTCACTGGGTGTAGACTCATAGTGGATTAATCCACTTGGATGGACTCACTGGGTGGTGACTGCAGCAGGTGGGGTGTGGCTGGAGGAGGGGGTCCCTGGGCTGTGCCTTTGGGGTCTCTCTCCTGTCCCTGGTGAGCAGAGCTCTCTCTGCTCCCTGGTGCCCTGTCCTGAGCTGCTCTCCTCCTCCAGGCCCTGCCGCCATCTTGTTCTGCTCCCCTTGGGCCAGAGCCATGGAGTCGGCCAACCATGGAATAAACCTCCAAATGAGTCCAAATAAAAACTCTGTTCCTAAACTAAGTTGTTCTTGTCAGATATTTTGGTCCCACTGATATCGCATTTGAAAAATTTTAGGGTGTTTGTCCTTATTTTGATGTGTTTTTTTTTTGGTCAGAAATAAGCAACAGCCCCCCAAAACACAAGAGAAGTTGAGTTGACGTCGTGTCTGTCACCTTCGCTGTGAGGATGGCACCCCAGTTTGGGGCATATGTTCCGACTTGTCGCGTGGCACACATTCCCCATAAACAGTTCTTGTACATTAATGATGTTTCAGTAAAACTGTGAAAAAAACTCAAAAGGGAGTGCATACATTAGACAGTGGGGAGAGACTCTCGGGCACGGAAATCTGCACTTGTATCTCCAAGGGGCCGTGGCTTTGGGGGACCCTGACAACAGCCCCAGGCTGGGGGAGGTCCACCAGGAAGGCTCCCCGCTCCTGTGGTTCACCAAAGGACACGAGGTGAAACCGTCGAGAGGAACAGAGACAGGCAGCGAGCTGCACAGCAAAGCAGAATCCAGCTTTTTAGATCCTCTCTCTGGCCACGCGGTGAACCCACCCAGTGTCTAATACTAACGGCTTGTCGGAAATATCCTCCACTGAGGAAGTCCAGTAGAAGTCAGTGACCACGCACATTATTAGGGATCGGGTCACCCACGCAGCCTGTGTGTAACAGAGCGAATAAAGACTCAGTCATGGAAGGTGCTCAGGGTCGCTCCCAGTGTTGAGCGATCCCCTGGGCACAGAGACCCCCTCGGATCACTGAGGGGCGGGAGGGAACCCACCGATACCCAAGTGCTTAGGTACCAACTAGAGCAGGTCTTTGATCTTGCAAACCAGCCTTCCTGATATTAGACTCGTGATCAGTCTCGTCTACACAGAGAGGGGACCTTCAGTCGGGCAAAATCTCTACCATTTTGAGAAACCCATTCCCATCCTTTTTTTGTGTGTGGTGGGGGGGTACCAGGGATTGACCTCAGGGACCCTCGACCCCTGAGCCCCCTCCCCAGCCCTATTTTGCATTTTATTGAGAGACAGGGTCTCCCTGAGTTGCTTAGGGCCTCCCTTTGGTGGAGGCTGGCTTTGAACTCACGAACCTCCTGCCTCAGCCTCCTGAGCTCATGGGATGATGGGCGTGGGCCACCGTGCCTGGATCACACATCTATATACTTGAGATCTGAACACATATTTCCATGCATGAAAGTGTGCACCAATACCCTGCAAAAAATGTACTCATTAAAAAAAAGGTTTTTTTTTGAATACAAGAGTCTGTTTGGCTGTGATGTATGGGATCCCTTCCAAACCCACCTATTGATGGACATCAATCAGCTCCAAAGCCAATCACGCTCACAGGCAGGAAGTCCCCCAGTGGATGCAGACATCCGTCCCTAGGATCATTTAATCCACCAAAAGGACGTCATTTAGGTAAAATGTTCATGCACGTTTGCAAGATGACAAAAATACAGAGAAATTCTAAAATGCAGAAAAGATAAAACAGTTTAATTCTGCATTGTCGCCCGTCACAGAATGAGGGGGAGATGTCCCCTTCCTGGGATCTGAGGAGGGGAAGGGAGTCCCCTGAGGCTCTTTCTGGGGACCCCTGCCTCCTAGGGCCACTTGCAGGACTGAGCTTGTCAATCAACCTCACAGCCCACCTGGCTCGGTGCCTGGGCAAAGCTGACTTTTGACTTTCAGAGGCTGCAAAGATGCTTAATGGCTTTATCTGCAAAATTGTCCGTGGATCCTTCGGCCCAGGATGCTAACGCTCTTCGAGGTGGGCACGCAGAGGGATTTATTAGCAAAGCCATTTTTGCATAGTTCCAACGTCTAATTTCATTAGAGCAAAAACAAGTGAGTTTCCGTGTCTAATTAGGGGGCCGCTGGTTGTGGCAGGGACCTCATTTGTTACCAGATTGTTGGGATCCCCCCTGGAGAATTCAGGGATTTGTGATTGGTTTTACCTTAAAGCTGTGAAGAATTTGCAAAATCTTTATTTTATGTTTTTTTTTTTTTTTCTTATTCTATCTAATCAGACAACACTCCAGCTATGGAAATCATCACAGGAACCTGGAATTTACACGACAGTGAGCTAAATGAACCTCTTTTCCTTATAAGGTCACCCATCGTCAGGTATTGTGTCATAGTATTACAAAAATGCACTAATGATATCTTGAGCTAATTCTTAGGAAACTAAAGCCATATGAGAACAAGCATAGGAGATCATGGGTGTGTGAGGCCCCGTCAGGACAAAATAAAGATACTCAATACACTTTGCTCTTGTCCTTTGAAAGCACAAGGTAATGGGCCCCGGATTCCATCCACAGTAAAAATGAAGAAACGTAAACAAGGTTGCAGACTGCTCAACTTTTCAAAACTCATCTAAACTATTTCAAAACTGACCTTGTCCTCTGGAGCAATGTCATTTGCTTCTCATGGAAATTAATCCTCCTGCACATTAACTTTTTACAACCAGGACTCAATTCCTGAGAAGAACAACTTCGAAGAGGAACACTAAGTTTGGGTTCATGGTTTTGGAGGATCACTCCATGGTCAGCCGACTCCATTTCTCTGAGCCTGAATGAGACAGAATGTCGTGCTGGGAGGGTGTGGGGGGCGAGGAAAGTGGCTCAGGACCTGGCACCAGGAAGCAGGAGGTGGGAAGAGAGGGTGGGAACAAGAAAAACTATTCCAGGGTAAGCCCACATTAGTGACCTACTTCCTCCAACCAAGAACCATCTCCCACAGTCCCCACCTCCTCCCAATTTAGCCAGGAATCCCTCAATGATCAATCCACGGATGAGCTCGGATCCCTGGTTCAATCCCCAGCTCCTGGTTGAGATTTTACACCCAGAGTTTTCTTGGAGCTATTCCGGGATTTTCCATGAGCATCCCCCTGAAAGGATTCAGCATCTAACAACAATGATCTGTTCGTTGGGTCCCCATTTCTGCAAACCAGGGGACCTGGATCAATTGCAATCCCGTGAAGGTTGATGCATTATTACAGCAAAAAACCAGTTGAGACAGAGAAAGCAACTTTGTTGCAATCAAACAACAACAAAAAAATGACTTTATATAGGAGAGGCTCCGTGGTCCAGGGTCCCTGGGAGCAATCCCCGGTACCTCCCCCCAAAAGAAAAAATAATAATAATAACAATAATAATAATAATAATAATAATAATAATCCCCTCTTTGTGCTCAATCGCGTGTGAAAATATCAACATGAGCCTGACTTATCGACGCTTTTCATTCTTCCTTGACGGATCCTTGTTTTCTTATTTTACGACCCCGTTTCATGAGGCAGGATTTTTGCATTTTACTGGCCGTATTGATTTTTATTTTATTTTTTTTTCCCACCGATCCATGGCCAACAATCCAATTATTCTCTGCTCTGGTTATTATCCTCCTTCCATCTGACTTCTTTATTTGCATTTAATACTTTTTTTCCTGACAATTAGATTGACTTTCCGACTCCCTCTTAATAATCTCGCTCTCTCCCTGCTGACTGGGCTCGCAGTAGGACGCTGTCAATCTCTTTCCATTCTGAATTTTTTTCCAGTTACAAAATGCTTTTTTAAAAAAAAGCCTGAGTTATTTACAACTGTATAAATATTTTGCTACCCAAGGGTATAATGTGCTTTTCATCGAGTTTTGTTACCAATTTCTTTCAACCTGTTTTGCATTTTATTGAGAGACAGGGTCTCCCTGAGTTGCTTAGGGCCTCCCTTTGGCGGAGGCTGGCTTTGAACTCGCGATCCTCCTGCCTCAGCCTCCCGAGCCGCTGGGATGACAGGCGTGGGCCACCGCGCCCGGCTTTTTGGTCATTTTTCTTGGAGCTTTATTTAATGACTTTTCTGGAAGGTTCTTTGCCCCCCAGCTGGGTGACCCTAATAGACCTTGCAACCCACTTGGAGAAATGCACCCCTCAGGTTCCAAGGCTTCTCGGAAGGAGGTTGCATTTCCATTTTTTTTTTTTTAAAGGGTAAGAACTCTGTGTCCAGAAGGCTTGTCACCTGATATTATAAATCATGGAGCGAGCCACACATCCCCACAAAATAAACGATCGCAGCCACCGACAGACTCCTGTGTGCTGTCGTGTCCCCAGACAACCCTCTGAATCACTGCAAAGTCAGAGGACCCATCAATGCAGATATGAGAGGGGAGGCTGAGGCAGGAGGATCATGAGTTCAAAGCCAGCCTCCACCAAAGGGAGGCCCTAAGCAACTCAGTGAGACTCTATCTCTAAATAAAATGCAAAATAGGGCTGGGGATGGGGCTCAGGGCTCGAGTGCTCCTGAGTTCAATCCCTGACATCCCACTCCCCCCCCCAAAAAAAAAAAAAACTCAAAGGAAAAAAAAATAAAATAGAAAAATTTGAAACCTATTTTGGGGATTTTAAGAAACATCTGTGGATGAACGATAAAAAAAAATGTAAAATCAATATGCAATTTTCAAGGTACAAAATTGAACGAGGTGATGAGCCCACTAGGATCAGTGTCGTGCGTGCAAACTGAGAAGCCTGATTCCAGATGCAGTTTTCTCCGATGGACGAGTCTTACATGTCAATCAAAGAGAACGGGTCCCAGCCCGAGAATCTCAGTAAGTGTCCAACGGTGGAAATCACAGAATATTTCCTGCGAGCAAAAAAAAAAAAATACACACATTACGGGAAATTCCTAAAGTGTTTGAAAATAAGAAACACATTTCCAGGTCCGGCGTGGTGCCCGCACCTGTCATCCCGAGACTCCGGAGGCTGAGGCAGGAGGATCACAAGGTTGAGGCTAAGGAGGATCACAGGATCAAGAGCACACTCAGCAACTTAGCAGGACCCTGTCTTAAAGTAAAAACTAAAAGACTTGGGGGATAAAGGACTCCTGGGTTTCAACCCCAGTACCAAAATTTAAAAAAAAAATGAAAATAAGATAATTGATTATAATTGATTATAAATTGGTGGAGGAATTCAACACTGGGTCAGCATCATGTTGCTAGGACCCAAATGCATGGGAAGAGCCATTTCAAGGAGGGAAAGTTGGTTTGGGGTCATGGTTGCAGAAGCTCAGCTCACGGTTGGCCAAGTCCCTTGCTCCAATGACAAGATGAGGCAGAACAAAATGGCGGAAGGGCTTGGAGGACCAGTGGTGCTTCATTTCTTTTTGGCTAAGAAGAAGAGTCGGGGGGACACAGAAAAGATGCACGTTCCAGGGCAGCCCCCAGAGAGCCACCTCTTCCAGCCGCACCTCCCTACAGGGACCACCCAGTCCATTGTCCATTTGAACCCGGACGGGCTGACCAGGTGATGGCTCTCAGAATCCAGTCGTCTCACCTGCATGGACCCAGGAGCTGGTGGACCAAACCCAGCGTCATCAATACCCATTACTCGACTTTGTCCCATGGATTCCTATCACATTGATTTACTGCGTGAATTAAAAAAAAAAAAAAAAAAGACATAAATTGAAAGAAAATCATATGGTGATTTTCCAGTTGGGTCAACGCACACATAGAGCACCATTGTATGCCCTTTGCAGGATGCACCCAGGTAAAAGCGGATATTCCCCGTAGGAAATGACATCCTTGGCTTCTTGACGCTAATTCTCTAATGACGACTGAGGAGTGGATCTAAAAGTGACTCACGCCCTCCGCAGAAAGCCAGTGATTTTCTTAGGACAAACCTATGATTTTTTTTTTTTTCCTGAGCGTTTTATCACCATGCGTAGCCGTAATAGCACAGAAAGCTTCTTTTTAGGGTTGGAGGGTCTGCCTTTTGGAGTATTTCCCCAGGTGCATTGATTATAAAACCTCACACGTCGGTTTGATTAAATAATTTTATGGTGATTAATTCATAGAGCGACCTCAGATTCTGCAGAAGGGGTCACAGGTAGGATCATGCTCACACCGGAGGGTTCCCAGAGAAATCCTTCTTATGCGAGACCCTCCCAATCCACAGACTAGTCCTGGGAACTCAGTATCTGTGGGGACCTTTCATGCATAAGAAAACTGAGCCTCAGATATTTTTTTTTTAAAATTGCTTATTGATAAAGAGAGAGTCATTTCTTGGGCCAAAGGAGAATTAAGATCAAAATCAAAGTTTAAAAAAAAAAAAAAAGGTTTATTGAGATCCTTTCCATTTTGGAGGAAATTAAGGTCACGCTTTTTTTTTTTTTATTATTATATAAGCTACAGAATTACTATTTGTTTGATTTTACAAGATAGTTGTTCTAATTATCTGTGCATCAACCTTGGATTTTGGAAAGGACCATTCATCTCTCTCTCTCTCTCTCTCTCTCTCTCTCTCTCTCTCTCTCTCTCTCTCTTATTAATACAAGATTTATACGGGGGAAGAAAACAAGCTCATCAAATACAGATTTTACTCTTTGAAGTCATCCTGATTTGAAGCTGTGCATTTTAAAATTTGCAAAGTCAATTTGATTGTTTGTGGTGATGATTGATTTTTTTTGTTCCTCTCATAGGATGCATTAATTGATATTTAATCTACTAATTAAAAACCTAAGATGTCATAATTAAAGATCTAGGTAAGGACACATGCTATGGATTTCTGGCAACTTGACGAAAGATCTATCTGTCCACAGCTCCCTGGTGCCCTGTCCTGAGCTGCTCTCCTCCTCCAGGCCCTGCCGCCATCTTGTTCTGCTCCCCTTGGGCCAGAGCCATGGAGTCGGCCAACAGGGACTGGACCTCAGACGCCATGAGCCACAGATAAAATCCTCCTCTTCTAATTGTTATTAGGAGGTCTTTGGATCACATCAGCCAAAAAGCTGAATTAAACAGGATCAGATACGACTTGATCCAGCCATTTTCAAAAAACCCGACCCCTGGACCTGTCTACACTGCAAACCGAGCCTCTCAGGCATGAGTCTTGGGGAAACTTATTTCTCCGAGCAGAACGGAAGCTGATCCAGTGTGAAATGATTCTGTGCTTTTAAATTCCCGTTATATGTGTCTCTGCCAATAGATAAAAACAGAAAGCTGTCTACTAAGCCACGTGATTCTGAGTTGAATTTTTTTGTGGGAGTCATTGGGACTTTAAAATATTGTTTTAAGGCACAAAACAGAGAAACGTAATTCTGTGATAGGCTGCGACTAGACTTTCACTCTTCTGAACAGCCTCACCTCATTCCTACCTCAGCACCAGTTTTCTTCGCTTCTCTTCTGTGCTATTGTTATGTAGTTAAGCTAAAAAAACCAAATTTACCCCAATTAAAGTTGCTTGGATTGTTCCATAAAGTCCTGTAGAAAATCTTTAATGGAAAAAACAATCACTATTACTTTGTTAAAAAAAAAACAGTCGAACATCCCTGTTGGTAATCTAGCAAGCTTTTGTGGAGCTGATTACTACTTTCTAAAACACAATGGACCAAAACAGATCTCTTGGCTCTCCTTTTGGAACGAAATTTCCTGGAAACGATGTACTTTGCTCATGTTTTTAGTCGGTTTTTTTCATCTCTGTGCCCAAAAGACCTGACAAAACCAATTAAAGGTGGAAAAGTTCATCTGGGGCACCTGGTGTCCGAGGTCCAGTCCCTGGTGGCCGACTCCATGGCTCTGGCCCAAGGGGAGGCACAACAAAATGGCGGCAGGGCCTGGAGGAGGAGAGCAGCTCAGGACAGGGCACCAGGGAGCAGAGAGAGCTCTGCTCACCAGGGACAGGACAGAGACCCCAAAGGCACAGCCCAGGGACCCCTCCTCCAGCCACACCCCACCTGCTGCAATCACCACCCAGTGAGTCCATCCAAGTGGATTAATCCACTTTTAGGTTGTATGAAATGAGCCAGGCAGAGAAAGACACACACAGTGTGTGATCTCACTTAGAGGCAGAATCAGAAAAAGTGGAATTCATAGACATCCCAACCATGGTTGCCAGGGGTTGGGGGAAGTGGAGGGGATTCTGGTGACGGTTCGATAGCAGCAGGAAGTTCTGGTGTGATCCTGGTTGCAATGGTGCACCCCAGGAATCCCCGCGGTTCAGGAGGCTGAGGCACGAGGACTGCAAATTAGAGGCCAGCCTCCGCAATGTAGTGAGTCCCTGGGATTACAGGCTGTGATCTTGCAAAGGGAGATATTTTGCACCGCGTATTTGGGTCTCCTTAAGTTGCATTTTGGGGTATTCCGGAACACCCATTACAGACTATAAAATAAGGCTATTTACACTCTTTGGCGTCCCATGTTTAAATTACAAAACCGAAGCCATTTGGGAGAATGGATCAAAAGTCTTTGGAATGCCCCAGAATCCTGGCCCATCCACTTCTGACCACTTTTGATGTTGTTGTTTGTTTCTCCCCAATATAATAACTGATCATTTAAAGCCGATTCAGTTCCCACCTGATTCCTACTACATCACAAGTGCCCAGGAAGCCAAAGGAGAGCTTCAATTTCTCTCCTAACGTGCCCACAGGATCTTTTTGAAGACGGGGTCCCCACCGAGCCAGACACCAGATTAATTCTTACGAAGGCGATCATTAAAGTTCTTGGGAGTCTGTGAAGACAGGCATTCAGAATTGGGGAGAAAAAGAGAGAAAAAAAAGTACAACAGAGATAAATCCTTTCAGTGTGGGATTTTTAAAAAGTCATGCATTATGAAATTCACAGTAGGTATTTTTAGCTTTCATGAATCCATGAATCAAAACTTCGGCATAATGTCATCGATCGAACGTACCAAACAGCTTGAGAAAAATGAATTATTTAGCCTCTGTGTTTTCATTTTATTCCATTTTTTTTTTGAGTACGGATGAAAATTGGTTTCATCTTGAGGGTTTTTTTTTCCCTCATCCATTCCTAAGAATTACAATAAGTTCACCTTTAAAATAAGAAAACGATTTTGTTTGCTAAAAATAATGGCGGTCGATGATGAAGGCACTTTGATGGCTCACTTGACGCTTCTCTCAGAAAATGAGGAGAATGACTAAAAATTGCTGAGCCATCTAGAACCCAGACTTGGGCTGAAAATAAATAAATGGATAAATCAGTCTGTCTTGTGTACGTTCTGTGGAGGAAGAAAAGTCCCCTTAGACTCTTGATGACATAGTAGCCACACGTCTGACCAAAATAATAAGAATAATGTTGGAAATGGATGGATTGAGTGGGACGGAGCCAGTAAAATTAAACCAGCTCAATTAATATCCTTGGCTGAAGACGTGGGATGGCTGTTCATCAGGCAATTGGTGTATCACCCTTGCTGGTCTGTGCATAAAGGAAGCTGCCCAGAAAAGAGTCCATGTGCTCTGTCCCACAGAATCATGGTACCCGATGCTGGTTAAAGGGTTGTGGGTGCAAGAGCTGCTGGAAATAGACCCCACCTGCTTCCTGGGCAGCCCCAGGCTCCAGACGCTTGGGGTGACTCTGTGTGATAAGGGAGATGCAATAGATCGACATGTGATGGACGGTTAGATGATGGTGGGTAGATGGATGCATGAGTGGATGGTAGAGAAAGATATTTAATTAAGTGATGAAAGATAGATTATTGGTTATAGAAAAGGGAGGTGTTGGACAGAGGGAAGGAGGAACAGAGAGGTGACCAAAATATGTAAATGATAGAATGAAAATAGAGGCCAGAGAAATAAATGATGGAAGATGGAGGATGGATGGAGATGTAGCTAGACAGATGCATAGATAGATACAGACAGGTACAGAGAGACATCGTCATGTGTGAGAGAGAGATGCTCACCCAGGTGGAGGGATGGAGGAAAGGATGGATGGATGGGTGGGTGGATGGATGGATAAGTGGATGCATGGATGGATGGGTGGGTGGGTGAATTGGTGGATAAGTGGATGGATGGATAAGTGGATGGATGGATGGATGGGTGGGTGGGTGGGTGGATGGATGGATAAGTGGATGCATGGATGGATGGGTGGGTGGGTGGTTTGGTGGATAAGTGGATGGATGGATGGATGGATGGATAAGTGGATGGATGGATGGGTGGGTGGATGGATGGATAAGTGGATGCATGGATGGATGGGTGGGTGGGTGGTTTGGTGGATAAGTGGATGGTTGGATGGATGGATAAGTGGATGGATGGATGGGTGGGTGGATGGATGGATGGATGGATGGATGGGTGGATGGATGGGTGGATGGATGGATAAGTGGATGGATGGATGGATGGATGGGTGGATGGGTGGATAAGTGGATGGATGGATGGATGGCTGGATGGGTGGATGGGTGGATGGATGGGTGGATGGGTGGGTGGATGGATGGATGGATGTGTGGATGGATGGATGGATGGATGGATGGGTGGATGGATGGGTGGATGGATGGATGGATGGATGGGTGGATGGGTGGGTGGATGGATGGGTGGATGGGTGGATGGATGGGTGGATGGATGGGTGGATGGATGGATGGATGGATGGAGGGATGGGTGGATGGATGGGTGGATGGATGGATGGATGGATGGATGGATGGATGGATGGATGGGTGGATAAGTGGATGGATGGATGGATGGATGGATAAGTGGATGGATGGATGCGTGGGTGGATGGTTGGATGGATGGGTGGATGGATGGATGGATGGATGGATGGATAAGTGGATGGATGGATGGATGGATGGGTCGGTGGATGGATGAATGGATGGGTGGGTGCATGGATGGATGGATGGATGGCTGGATAGGTGGGTGGATAAGTGGATGGATGGATGGATGGATAGATGGATAAGTGGGTGGATGGATGGATGGATGGATGGATGGATGGATGGATAAGTGGGTGGATGGATGAATAGATGGGTGGATGGTTGGGTGGATGGATAAGTGGATGATGGATGGATGGATAAATGGATGGATGGATGGTTGGATGGATGGACAGATATATCAGCAATCAGATAAACTGACAGACGCATAGATAGATGATAAATATACAGATGAGAGAGATGATGAAGATGGATGCTATGGCTGGCTGGATGGACTTCCAACTAGAAGGTAATTCACTGCTAAGTTTTCAATACGTGAGCACGGTACGAGGTCAGTGGCTTTGAGCATGTCCAACGATTCTCTATCCTCAAGAAAAATGTGAATGACGATTTTCTCTCTATGATTCTGGTAGCATTCAATATGGTAGGAACTATGTGGTCAAATAGTCGTTCAAATAGTTGTTCTCTACTCTTCAAAATATATAGCATCAAGTGTTCTTTGCCCTTGAAGGATTGTTTTTGATTAAACAGTCAAGGAATTCCCAGATACCCAAAAGAAAAATCATAATACCATAATGCATATGGATATCCAGAGAACCCTGACACTTTATTTGAAATCTTAAAAGAAAACACCTACGTCGGTCGTTCTATGTGTTTGGCAACTGAGGAAATCACCAAAGGTTTTGCTGAGTTTGAAAATCTCACAAGTGACATGGAATCAAGGACCAGACCTCATATTAAATAGTATTTTAATGGGGGTTAATTTCATCCCAAGGCTCACATTGATATGTGTCTCCTGTGCTTCTTAAACAGTCAGTGAAAATGATAGGACATTTCCAATCCTCCCCTTCCCCATCCACAAGTTGACTTCGGGACGTTACGGGTATCTGAGTGTCCCCAGATTTTCGTGGGTGACGCATTGTATACACTCTGCTCCGACTTTCCAGAGCCAGATTTTCAAAATATCGATTTCTCCACATCCCAGGGACTTCCTCATGAGTTTTATTTTTAATTACTTTCTGAAAACGGCATGGTGTGCTCAGGGGGACCAAGGCTCACGAGAAACCTGGAATCCTCAGTAAGAGTCTCCTTCAAGGGTAGAAAATCAGAGAAAATAGGGAGATGTGCAGAGCAGAGTCGTATCCTGAGTTTATAAATGACCTTTTTTGTCTACGCACATCAGTTTTATTCTGTAATGTTTTAAATTTTCAGTGCGTCCTGGCTTCTGTGCATAAGATACCGAATGGACGTTGAGAAACATAATCATGAATATTTTGCTCAGTGCACGCTACTGCACCCTAACAATTTCAGCAGCTTGGGAGGCTGAGGCAGGAGGATGGCGAAAATAGATGATAGATCAGATATCGATGGGGGATAGGTGCAAGATGATGTCTATATAGATATATAGATGGTTGCTGGGTAGAGATCACAGATAATATTGATGGTAGTAGATAATAGATAGTAGATTGATAGAAGACAGAGATGATGCATCCGTAAAAATGCATTTTGCATCTATAATAATTTAAAAAAAAAAGCATCCACTGGTCTTCACACAAGTCACGAGGAACTAAACCATTAACTCTCCACTTTTTGTTTTAATGCAAAGCGTTTTGCATAAAGCTGAGCTCCATAAGATTGACAGTCTTGCTAGCTACTGTATCTCTAAGCAATTAGTAAGAGGGATTTTTTTCCAAAAGGTAATTAAAGTGAGGCAGTGATTGGCATAAACTGTCATGTGCATGGGGATCAATGAGAGTCACTTTCAAGAGTGCAAAATGTCTTTTTTCACGCTGAAATATTTTAAAAGTAGGATTCACGGTCATTAATACAGATGCAATTATCTCCATCGATACTTTTATCAAGAGACGGGGGGGGGAAAGTAGTAGAATGCTACGAATTTTCACTTGCAGAACTTTTGGAAAGCAAGATGCACTCACGCACGTCTGTCATCTCAGCAGCTTGGGAGGCTGAGGCAGGAGGATTGAGAGTTCAAAGCCAGCCTCAACCAAAGTGAGGCCCTGAGCAACTCAGGGAGACCCTGTCTCTAAATAAGATGCAAAATAGGGCTGGGGACGGGGCTCACTTCGAAAAAGGACTCAGGGGCTGATTTTGCTACAAACCCCCCACCTGCCCTTGGTCTTGCTGGTGAGCAATGGTTACACAGAGACATCTCTGAGTTCACCTCCTGTGTCCTTTCTGACCTTGAGGTTTCTGCCGATTTCTGCTTCTTTCGGCTTTCAGGCCCACGGATCAGTTTGTCAGCAGCCTCAGGCTGAAAACCAGTCACACGGGGCTGATCCGTCTTAAGCTGCCCTGTCCCTGATAAAGACCAAGGACACTGAGATCTTATCAATTGATGATCCATTTCCAGCTTTGAGAAGGTTCTGCTGCCAACCTCTGAAGTGGATCCTGCAGAAGAAAGAATACAAGTCTCCCTGCAAGGGGAACGTCTATGCCTTTATTTTTTTTTAGGAAAAAAAAAATGTTCTGATGAGTGACACAGGACACTGGACGGCACTTGGACATGTCCTACACAGATGGAGTGTCACTTCTCCTCCTTCTGGTTGCACATGGTGTAGCATCACCCTGGTCCTGTGGTCACATATGCACACAGGGTCATAATGTCCCATTCATTCCCCTGTCCTGCCTACCCCATAACCTCCCTCCCTTCACTCCCCTGTGCCTAATCCAAAGCACCTCAATTCTTCCGTAGTGACCCCCTTATTGTGGATTAGCATGTGCATATCAGAAAAAAAATCTGGATTTTCTTTTTGTGGGATCTGCTTATTTCGCTGAATGTGATATTCTCCAGCTCCATGCATTTACGTGCAAAAGCCAACATTTCATTCTTCTTTAAGGCTGAGTAATATTCCATAGAATATATACACCACACTTTTCTTATCCGCACATCTGTTGAAGGGCAAACGGGCAAAGGACCGCAGAGAGCTTCACAGACGAAATGCAATCGATCAACAAATATAGAAGAAAAATGTTCAACGTCTGTAGCAATCAGAGAAATGCAAATTAAAACTACACTGAGATTCCATGTCTCTGCAGTCAGAAGGTCAATCATCAAGAGAACAGACAACAGTAAGTGCTGGCGAGGACGTGGGGACAAGGCTCCCTCCTACGTGGCTGGTGGGACTGCAAATCGGGGCAGCTGCTCTTCAAAGCAGGATGCAGATTCCTCAGAAAACTCAGAATGGAACCACCACGTGACCCAGCTGTCCCACTCCTCGGTCTCTAACCAAGGGACTTAAAATCAGCCCACGTCAGGGACACGGCCACCTCCGTGTTCATAGCAGCTCAACTCACAACAGCTAAACCGTGCGCCTTTTATGACTTTTATGTAGATCAACGCTCCCAGCACTTGGGCCATTGGACCCGGTCAGCGCAGCCCACGGTGACCTGGTTCATCTTTCGACCTTTTGCAAGTCGCTGGAACAACAGATGATTTTTTTTTTAAAAGGCATCACCCCCCGTGCCCCAGGGGCTCTGCTTGGGTACTTAGAGGACCGTGTGCCCAGGGGACGTGAGTGACTGATTTCACCCTGCTGCCCATCCAAGTCGGGAGGTGACCTGGGCAGGGATCTCTGCAAAGTTCCCAACGAGTCCAGAGTGAGGGGTGGGGGGGGCACCGTCCGTCTCCCGTCGAGGGGACCCTGTCTGTCCCCCACTGCTTGGGCTGGGTGGGGGGGTCTCAGCTGCAACAGGTTCCTAGACAGTGCCTTGTGTCCCCAAGATGACCACGGAGCATTTCTAGGCATATGATATACCCCCCCAAATAAAGATGCCCAAACTGTCCCAATTAACCTGTTGGCTCAGGGAAATTCAAATAAAAATACCAAGACAATGTTTGGTGGAGGTTGTCCCCAACCTCCAAGGCTTCTAATGGCCCAGAGCGGCGTCCCCAGAACCTTGGTCAGGGCTTGACCAACAGGCACACCTGCAACTGCATTTACCATTAATTTCTGGAAATAGTCACAGATTCGCCAACAGCTTACATTCCAACACCTCAACTCTAAGCCTTTTAGCAGAGAATATTCGTAAAACCTCCCAAGAGTTTGTTCTGTTTAGTTCTGTTTGGTGCCAGGGACTGGACTCAGTGTCCCTCGACCCCTGAGCCCCGTCCCCAGCCCTATTTTGCATTTTATTTAGAGACAGGGTCTCCCTGAGCTGCTCAGAGCCTCCCTTTGGTGGAGGCTGGCTTTGAACTCGCGATCCTCCTGCCTCAGCCTTCCAAGCAGCTGGGATGACAGGCGTGGGCCACCGTGCCCAACCCTGAGACACTGCATGATGAGGTACATGACACTAAAATCAGAAATGAAAAATAAGATGCATTAAATGACATTAAAATGCTTTTCCACCCAATGTTCCAGGGAGTGATCCATGAAAGATCCAACTTAGAGAATGCACTTTCAATATATCTCAGCAGCAAGCTGATCACACACATTTCAACGTAAATACTGGGAACATTTGGTAAATATCAGGGAAATGTATGGGTCCTTTCCGTCTCAAGACACCTCAACTCTCAGAAACCTGGAGATGGGGAAAGTTGGCAGGACCCGTAGGAACCCAGAGAGGCGACCAGCTTTCAATTCCTTCCGCATTTCCCCTCCTGGTAGGAAGGAAACTGATGCTCAAGTACGTGCAATAAAACCCAGATTGTGCCATTTCAGCGGCTCAGGAGGCTGAGGCAGGAGGATCATGAGTTCATAGCCAGCCTCAGCCAAAGTGAGGCTCTAAGCAACTCAGTGAGACCCTGTCTCTAAATAAAATGCAAAATAGGGCTGGGGACGGGGCTCAGGGGTCAAATGCCCCAGAGTTCAATCCTTGGTACCAAAAAGAGCAACCAGAGAGGATAGATGATAAAATGGAGATAATTGTGTTCTAATAAAACTTTATTTATAAAAGTAGTGGTGGGCCACATTTGTCCCACGGAACACAGCTACACCGTGGACGTGCCAAGGCACAGTAGAAGGTCCAGAGTCCTCTCTGGAGGGCCTTATGAATTCAGGCAAGCGTGCATTCTCTGCACAGCCCCTGTGCACATATCTCCTACCTGCTGTATACATGAAGTCATCTCTAAATGGTGTCTAATACCTAGAATCATACAAATGCACTATGTATACACCTTGCATTGGATTGTTTAGGGAATAAAAGCAGTGGAAAAACTCTGTGTTCAGTAAAAATAAAAATATTGTGTTCTGTCTGCATTGGGTTGAATCGGGGCATGCGGAACAAGCATATATGGAGTGCCAGCTGTATACACAACACGGGAAAGTCTATTTTATATACAGATGTGTGTCTATCACTTTTTTCCTCCACTGTCCGTCTTGGGGCTGATGCCTTACATGGGTATCGGAAGCCACATGGTGCATTTAATTTCTCACTTCCAAAGTTTGGGTCCAGCAACGGGTCCAGCTGATCATGTCCTTAGCTGAGTTTCTCTTGGAACTGTGTATTTCCGTTCCATTTCTGGGTAGAAATGACCCCCCACTTGGGCTTGGAAAAGGGCACTTTTAGATTAGGGTAATGCATTGTGTGCTTTAGGACTTTGGAAAGGATTCATTCTGTATGTTAATTTTTATTTTTTATTTTTTTGGGGGGTACCAGGGATTGAACCCAGGAGTGCTTAACCCCTGAGCCCCATCCCCAGCCCCTTTTCATTGTTGATTTTGGCTGGGGACAGGGCTCAGGGGTCGAGTGCTCCTGAGTTCAATCCCTGGTACCAAAAAATAATAATAATATCCCCAACATCCATGCCTATATAATCATGTCAAAATGTATTCCGCTGTTTTTGCGTAACTAAAAAGAACCACTAAAACAGGAGGAAATACTTGCATTGACTTGTAAAAAGGCTACATTTCCTCCTTATTCCACACGTAAAATTTCCATATAGAAACCCGTTGGGGGGTGTGTGTGTGACATTCTGCACGGTCCTTGGCAGCAACCAAACCAAAGGTTAGATATTAACAGCACTGGCCTCATGAGCCGGGGCTCCTTTGGTTGCAAAGAAAAATAGGCGTTTTCTTGGGCGTTCGGTGACTTTTTCTTAACATTTGTTTTAGGTTGACTTTCTAATTAAGTGATTCTTTTTTTTCCTTTTTTTGGTCATATTTGTGTTAAATAATATTTAACAACATCGAGCACAAAAGAGAATCAGAGGCCTGAGCCATTCAAGTCACAGTGTTCCCCGCGAAATGCAAATGAGTCATTTCATTACAAAAAACGACCTTTTTTAGCACCAACTGTGGAGCGAGGCAGGCGGCTTTTATATATAGATATTTTTTTTCTTCTTCTTTTTTTTTTTTCCTTAACTAACCTTCTCTGTAAAAATGCAGATTTTTTTTCGCTGGGGCCAGACCTATTTTTGAGTCTCTGTCTGGCTGCACATCAGCTGCTAGGTTGCATCAGAGGCCAAGTTGCTCTGCAGGCACGTGGGGACACACACGTCAACTGTCACACTGCTTGTCTCCGCCGGCTGGAACCGCGGGGAGACCTCGCTTTGAAAGAGAAAAATATTTTTTTCAAAAAAATTTTAAAAAGGGACATTCTCTATTTTTACCAGTTTTCAGGGCACCGACCCGCAGTTCCATTGAGGAACGAGGTCACCTTCTGAGACCTCCCCCTGAGGCCTCTCTGTTGGGCTCACAGAAGCCAGCTTGTCCCTTGGTCCCCACAGGTTCGTCCCTCTGTGTGCCTCAGTGTCCCTCGACCAGGGATTGAACCCAGGGACCCTTAACCTCTGAGCCACGTCCCCAGCCCCCTTTTACATTTTATTTACCGACGGGGTCTTGATAAGATGCAGAGGCTCACTTTGAACCCCTGATCCTCCTCTTCTCGTAAGGACCCCAGTCCTGTTGGGTCAGGGCCACCGAGGATGGTTGGGTTTTTTGTTTTGTTTTCAATTTATATTATTTTTGTATCAGGGATTGAACCCAGGGGCATCTAACCACTGAGCAACCTTCCCAGCCCCTTCATATGTACTTAGTGACAGAATCTTGGTGAGTTGCTTAGGGTCCTGCTGAGGCTGGCCTCCAACTTGTGATCCTCCTGCTTCAGCCTCCAGAGCTGCTGGGGTTAAAAACACCAACAAAAATAATAGATTCATTAATAAATACTGGGGAGCTGAGCGTGGTGGCACATGCCTGTAATCCCAGGGACTTGGGAGGCTGAAGCCGGAGGATTGCAAATTGGAGGCCAGGCTCCACAACTTAGTGGGACCCTGAGCAAATCAGAGACACCCTGTCTCAAAATAATAAAATAAAATAAAATAAAATGGGTTGCGGGTGTTGATCAGTGGTCAGAGCATCCCTGGATTCCATCCTTGGCTCAAAAAATAAAAATGAATTAAAAAAAATAATACACAGGTAGAGGCCAAGGATGCACCTCAATATCCCGCCATGCACAGAAGAGCCTCCGCTGTGTCCAGTGAATAGTGCTGAATTGGACAAATTCTGCAGAGAGGTTCTGGAAAGTTCTACGGTGCTGTCCCCCATTCAGTTGTTTTGATTGACACCTTCCCCAAACCCTGCAGAAAATAACCACGTTTTGGTCACGGGTCTCCCCAGCCCACCCCCAATTGGGTGTGACTTCCTGGTCAGCTGGACAGTCCCAAATGTGCACCCTCCAACCACACAGCGCCTTCTTGTTCCCTTTTAAAGCACAAAGTGAACAAATTCAAATGTCACTCGCTAGGGTGGCCAGAAGAGGGGGATTGTAGGGCACAATTGCTCTCTCTATGCTCTTTTGCATAACGCAGAGCTAAAAGACTCTCCGTGTGACCTGGAAAAGTGTGTAACAGGGAATCTCTCCTCCCTCCTGCCCCGTTATCACAATGATTTATAGTGGGGACGGGAACCTAATGAATTCCGAGCGCCACGAGAACTTCGTTCCAATTAAAAACGAGGGCACGAGCCCACGTGGAAAGGAGCAGAATTTCGCAAAGACTTTTGTAAAAATTCACCGGGTTTGGCCCAATCCAGGATGGGATTCAATAACCTATTTTTGTCAGCATCCAAAGTTAACCCTTGCCGCGTCACAGGACGGTCATACCAGTGGCTCTGGAGGCTGAGGCAAGAGGATTGCAAGTGGGAGGCCAGCCTCAGAAACTTAGCAAGGCCCTGAGCAACTTAGTGAGACCCTGTTGCTAAATAAAATATAAGTTTAAAAAAAAATGAGCTGAGGATGTGGCTCAGGGGTGAGTGGTTCCGGTAATCCCTCTCCAAAAAGAGGGCAAGGTGTTCTTTAGGAAAATAATGTGGATATTTTTATTTTTAAAAAACAATCATGCATTTATGGTCCAATGCACCATATGTATGAGAAAATGGCCAAATGAGCAAAGATCTATAAAGATATGGTCATTTTTAAAACAAAACAAATGGCTCTGACCCACATATGCGGTGAAATCTAATTTCATACAGACTAAGAGGCAACGCACACACAAAACCCGTGCAGATACTTTCAGGACACATTTGATTCTCCCTTTGGCCGTAAGAGTCCTTCTCAAATCTCAAACTCGGCTCCTTCACCATAGAATTGATGCCGTTCTAGAAAAGAAACTCTACGAAGCTTACTGTGCACGCGGCCCCTAGCCCACCTCACCATCCCCTTTCCTTTCCAATCCACCCAGAGTGGCTCCAGATGCTCTTCAACTTCAGCAGAGCCCAGTGCTCTGTCCCCAGACCTGCCAGGGACTCGTCAAAGAAGGTGGTGATAGTGGCCAAGTGCACGAGATGGCCGAGTCTTAGTTCTCGAATATTATTTATCTCTCAGAATCTCTGCAAAATGACTAGATTTTTGGAGGACTCTGATATTGGGAGAGAAGGAGACGAAGAGAAAGAAAGAAAGAGCCCAGAGAATCTCTACAGAAGGATGACACGTGGGTGGGTGGATGAGTGGGTGGATGGGTGGATGGATGGGTGGGTGGATGAGTGGGTGGATGGGTGGATGGATGGGTGGATGGGTGGATGGATGGATGTGAGGATGGATGGGTGGGTGGGTGGATGGGTGGATGGGTGGATGGATGGATGTGAGGATGGATGGGTGGATGGGTGGGTGGATGGGTGGGTGGGTGGATGAGTGGGTGGATGGATGGATGGGTGGATGGGTGGATGGATGGATGGATGGATAGGTGGATGGGTGGGTGGATGGGTGGGTGGATGGATGGATGGATGGATGTGTGGATGGATGAATGGATGGATGGGTGGATGGGTGGGTGGATGGGTGGGTGGATGGATGGTGGATGTGGAGGTGGATGGGTGGGTGGGTGGGTGGATGGATGGGTGGATGAGTGGGTGGATGGATGGATGGATGGATGGGTGGATGGATGGTGGATGGATGGGTGGATGGATGGATGGGTGGATGGGTGGATGGGTGGATGGGTGGGTGGATGGATGGGTGGATGGTGGATGGATGGGTGGATGGATGGATGGGTGGATGGGTGGATGGGTGGATGGATGGGTGGGTGGATGGATGGATGGATGGGTGGATGGATGGATGGATGGATGGATTGGTGGGTGGATGGATGGGTGGATGGGTGGATGGATGGATGTGAGGATGGATGGGTGGATGGGTGGATGGATGGATGTGAGGATGGATGGGTGGATGGGTGGGTGGATGGATGGGTGGATGGGTGGATGGATGGATGTGAGGATGGATGGGTGGATGGATGTGTGGATGCATGGATGGATGGATGGGTGGATGGATGGGTGGATGGGTGGGTGGATGGATGGATGGATGGACGGGTGGGAGGATGGATGGATGGGTGGGAGGATGGATGGATGGATGGGTGGGTGGATGGATGGATGGGTGGGTGGATGGATGGGTAGATGGATGGATGGGTGGATGGGAGGATGGATGGGTGGATGGATGAGTGGATGCATGGGTGGATGGACAGATGGATTTGCTCCCCTGTTCCTGGTCACAGGTCAAGTCTTCCAGTTCCTCTAGTCCCCTGGACACATCCTCACCCAGCACTGCCCTTGGCTGTGGGCAACCTGCATCCTGTTATCTAACTTTGGGTGTTTGCATTCACTGTGAGTAACTTTGATCTCCGTTGCTGAGGCAGATTTGTAGAAGGCAGCATAGGGTGTCATTCCCAACCAAGTTCAATGCATCTTTTATATTCCACCAAACACCTGGCATCTGAATCACTGTGGGTTCCATTAAGATGCCCTGCTCTGCTGAGCCATAGCCTGTCACACTTCCTGCTTCCTCTAGGCCACGCGTCCATCTCAAGGCACAGCCTTGGGCCACCGTCCTAGGACCATAAAGCTATAAGCAAGGGTGTGAGCCACACAGGATGTTTGCAACCATCTCTTCCGTGTTCCTAGCGATCTTGAACCCCAGATGGAGACGTCAGGGTCACCTTTCACAGACACCCCCAAAATTCAGGCTACTTATTAAGGATCGACATTTTTGGTTTGCAGTCTTGTGGATGCTCTTGACGAGGAGGTAAAGCATGAATTTTCCCCCCAAAGAGAACTGGAAGGAAACCATTGCTGAGGAGGCTCGGTTTCCTCCTTAAAGGAGTTCTGTAGATCAGGTGCCCGGGTACTGGTCGGCTTCCCTAGGTGAGCAGAGATGGTGGTTTGGGTCAGAACACACTTCTGGGACTGTGTTCATCCCTCTGCAATATCTCTTTTGAAAAAAAAAAAAATTGGCGTTGATGGATTCTCATTTTGTTCATTTGTTTTCAGTTGGTGCTGAGAATTGAACCCGGTACCTTGAGCGTGCTAGACCTGCACTCCACCCCTGATCCGCAGCCTCCACTCCAAACCCGAACAACCATTTCTAGCAACCCCTTAAAGAGTCAAGAGGGGCTACAATTCAACTTTGCAAAAATAAATTCGGGGAGGTTTCGGCACCCTCGGGGAGCCAGAGGTGTCCACGCCAAGAGTCCCTCTGTTCAGAGTCAGTCACACGTTGAAATCTTTGCTCATCAAACCAATGAAGCCCTACGTCCAGGAAGCTGCACCTCATCATTCCAAGGTCCGATGTTTGCAAATGCTCCTTGGGTGATGCTGATTTGTCACCCACAGATGGGTTACTGTTGATTATTTAGGATCCATGAAGCATTTCAAATTCACTTTCCACACAGGGCGACATTGATGATTGCTTTTGTTTCATTTTAATTCATTTCATTTAAACATCTAAGTCAGGGTCACCTTAGTATTGGAAAGACATGTCTTCCATGCACATTAATGATTCTCATACGATGGGATTTGGGGAGTGAAGGGTGCGTTAGAAATTATTTCATACCAGGACGGTGGTGCACGCCTGTTATCCCAGCAGTTTAGGAGGCTGAAGCAGGAGGATTGCAAGTTGGAGGCCAGCCTCAGCAACTTAGCAAGGTCCTAAGCAACTTAGCAAGACCATGTCTCAAAATGAAAATTTAAAAAATGGTTGGGGACATGGCTCAGTGGTTAAGAAACCTGCGCTCAATCCCTGGTATAGTAATAATAATAATAATAATAATTATTATTATTATTATTATTATTATTATTATTATTATTCAGTCTCCTTATTTTCTAACTAGAGAAAAATAATGTTGATTCATAAAGACTAATGAGTTTTATCTGGATCATTACTGAAATACTGGAGTCTAAGTGATGAGGCTAATTGTATTTATATCCAGATTTTCAAAGTAAGTTCTAAAAGGCATCACTAACACCATGAGCTTTGTGAAACCTCAAACTCTTTTTTTTAAAAATAACATTGTAATGTTGTTTCATTCACAAAACTTGGTTTAGGCCATCACATTTTAGAGCGCAGACTTTAAATGGCTCAATAAATGAGGATGGAAATCCTAAGCGTCAATTTTACTTGCTGTGTTCGAATTCGAATGGATGCAGAATAATTTGCCCATTGAGAACAGATAGACTTGCACTTGAACAAGATTTTCTTTTAAAAAAGAAGAGAGTGATTATTACTTATTTCTCTCCGTAGCTGTAGAGATGTCCATTTTCTGACCTATTTAGTGTATCATGCATTGACTGGTTGGATAAGCTGTTACCTTATGCATGCATTAAATTAAATTGATGTATTAAATTAAATAAATTAATTCCGGACCCTTCTGTGTGAGGGGGTAGATGAAATGCCTGACTATTTCTCCTCATCGGAGTCCACTGGACTCCGGTGGGTTGAGGAGCCCGGGATATCCGTCTCTATTTCCAAGGTGCATTCTCCCTTGATTGACAGGGGATTCCAACTTCACTGACTAGAAATCGTCTCAGGATCAAGAATTCACAGGTGCATCTTGAGGGTCTCGAGGTCATGCAACCTGTTCAGCAGTTTACAAAACCTTTCTGTAGAACGTCTCTGCACCGATGACCGGACATGATACATGCTACCCACTGTCTGCTTTTTCAGGAGTTGAACGCCACGGATGTCATCTAATTAAACAAATGTCATGTTTTCCAACTCACAGGGTGATGACCATCCGTCTGAGACAGGGTTCCTTTGTGCAAAAATAAATCACACCAAATGGCACTCATGACCCTTGAGGAAGGAGGAAATCTCATATTTGCAAAGCAAAATGATGCCTTTAAGAGCATCTTCCAATTTCTGTTTTACAAATAAGAAAGATACAAAAAAAATAAGTGGCTACAATATGAACAGACTCGTGGTGCTAAATAATTTGACAACATTAAAAACAAATATGAAAATATTTCAGACAGCTTCTGTTCACATCTGTCCTGAATTTGCTGCATCGATTGCTTGGAAAAAGGATAAATTTGTCTGGATGTTCTTTTTTTATTTTTTAGTAGTAATTCAGAAGACATTTCATTTTTAGTTTGTTCTAATTCTATATCCACGACAGTAGACTGCAATTGGACACTTCATATATAAATGGAGTATAATTCTCCTGGTTGGACATAGTGTAGAATCACGCGGGTCCTGTGGTCACATATGCACACAGGGTCACAATGTCCCATTTATTCTACTGCCCTTCCTACCCCACACCCCTCCCCTCCCTTCACTCCCCTCTGCCTAATCCAAAGCACCTCTCTTCTTCCCTAGCACCCCCTTATTATGAATTAGCATCCACATATCAGAGAAAACATTTAGCCTTTGGTTTGGGGGTTTGGCTTATTTCATTTAGCATGATAGTCTCCAGCTCCATCCATTTATCAGCAAATGTCACTATTTCATTCTTCTTCATGGCTGAGTAATATTCCATTGTGTATATGTACCACAGTTTCTTTATCCATCCATCTATTGGAGGGCACCTGGGTTGGTTCCATAGCTTGGCTATTGTGAATTAAGCTGCTATGAACACTGAGGTGGCTGTGTCCCTGTAGTGGGCTGATTTTAAGTCCCTTTTCAAGCTGATAACGACTTTCTTAGGTTACTTCTCAGCCCTGCTGTCTGAATCCTGCTTGGTATCCCTGTAGCCCATCCAGTCAGCGCTTTGCTGGGACCCACAGCAAGTAATTTGCCAACCTCTGACACAGAGCCATCTTTTACGCATCGCGGTTTTTATTAGGCACATCAAAATACAGCAGTTGCTCAGACAGAATCATAAATTCCCAAAATGATGGAGTAAACTCTTGTCTGCAATGTCCTCCTGCTCAGGGAGGGACCAGTAAAGAGAAAAGCATGCATTTATATTGGGAGAGAGAGAGAGAGAGAGAGAGAGAGAGAGAGAGAGAGAGAGAGAGAGAACACTAGGTATTTACAGCAACTTGGACCTCGTAGACGACATTCAAAATACATCTCACTCTTTCTCTTTTCATCCTCTTCTCCCTCCCTCCCCCTCCATCCCCCTTTCCTTCATCTCTGCTTGGATTTCTCCCGCTTAAAATGAGCACTTTGAGCCAGGCACAGTGGCACACACTTGTTACACAAGTGGCTCCGGAGGCTGAGGCAGGAGGATCGCAACTCGGAGGCCAGCCTCAACCACACACCAAAACTCTCAAAATAAAAAGGAGCCGGGGATGATGCTCTGTCAATTACACCGAGTTCCTGTCTCCTCCTAATTGTTCATAACAAGCTTTGGGGCTTTGCCGGCTCCGAGGGACCTTGGAGGCTAACAGATGAGGTCCACAGCCACCCTCAGGAGCCATGTGGTGAGGAAGGGCACATTCCCAGGTGTTGGGAAATGTCTAGAAAAGGGGAAAAACCAGAGAGATTCCAACGTGTCACCAAAGATCCCAATTTGCATGAAATTCACTAAAGATCCTTGTTGGAAGGTCTGGATTTCACGTGTCTCTTGTAAGTTGTCAAAAAACTGGTGGGAATCGTCCCTGGGCTCAGTCTGAGTGAAAGCCCGAGTTCCCTTCAGCCTGCCTTTGGGAC
>NC_092519.1:17982528-18030028 GCF_047511675.1 Marmota flaviventris
CACCCAAGACCCATGGGATTTTCCAGGGAAAGGGCTGCGTCCCCTCCTGTCCTCACGGTGGCCCCCACCATGACATCTCGCTGCTGTGACACGTGAACCCACAAGTAGCGTCCCCCTGGCTGGGTTTGCTCTCAGCCCTGCTGTCACCCTGTGTCTTCTCGGCTGCCTTCAGGGTGGACAGGGGGGACCAAGGGAAGGGACCTTGAACTTGGTCCATGCTACTTGCTTCCGTAGGGTGTCTTCATGGCTCTCTCCAAAAGCTGACGGGAAACTGGCTCCCGGTTCCAACCGCGACCCTGAGTCTACATGTGTGACCCCCTTCCAGGAGCTGCTGTCCCCGGGGTCCAGCCAAGCTGCGTCCTTCCTGAGCAGGCGACTTCACGCACGAGTGGACCCAGGTCCCTCCTGACACCGCGGGCAGCCGCCCGTCTGCTGCCATTAAGGGGTGACCCTCGGATGGGGCTGGCTTGGAAGCCTTTCAGGGTGGAGAAGGGAAGTGTCACCAGGCACCAGGATGAGGCTCAGTCTCATGGTGACACGTAGGTCTCCCCTGACCAAATGGGATGAGCCTCCAACTGTGACGTTCCCAGGAGGGGAAAAGAAATCAGCCAAGTTCTCTGTGCCCCTGGGAGCCGCTCTGGGGGTTCCCGCAGCCAGCTGCTGGAGGGTGGCACTCGATGCACGGTGAGCCCAGGGGTGCAAGGACACGGGGTGTAGACTAATCAGTGGATTAATCCACTGGAACGCACCATTGCTCAGTGCATTATGGCACAACAGCTGTGCATGCCTCTTGGGCTCATTGGGACCAAATCCTGCACGCGTGAGTTCTGCCCTTCTCCTCTTTGGTCCCCAGGGCTACCCATGTGACTCTCCTCCTCCCTTTCCGTCTCCTGACTGAGCTGCTCTCCTCCTCCAGGCCCTTCCACCATGATGTCCTGCCTCCCCTTGGGCCAGAGCCATGGCATCGGCCAACCACAGACTGAACCCCTGAACCCTCAGTCTGTGTGTCCCCACCTCCAGGACCACGGATCACTGGTGACATAAGGACACACAGATGACCAGCCGGTTCCATTCCTGGCCTGTGGCTTCTCCTGGACTGGAAGCTTAGACCCTCCGTCGTGGATCTAAGTGGCCCCGGGCTCCCCGTTGAGCTGGGACGAGCAGCGAAACCTTAATCAACCCATTTTCAGTGACTACCACAAAATACCCGAGGCCAGGCGTGTCTGCAAAGCAAAAAAGGTTGATTGGACTCACAGTTCTGAGGTTCAAAGTCACGGCCCCGGCATTCACTAGGCTCTTGTGACCACATCACGGCAGATGGAGTCACCAAGGGCAGGGGCCACCTCAGACCTGCTTCTGGAGACCCCCAGGGAGAGGGGCGTCCTGCTGACTTAAATGTCCATCTCATTTGAAAAAAAAAAAAAAAATAGTCTCACAGCCACGAGCAGAGCTGGCTGGTGCCTGAACTTTCAGAGGACAAATCACCCTTAGGCCACCGTCTGGGGTCAGCACCCTCCATGGGCAACCGTGCAGGCCGGCACCTCCTCGGTCCTCCGCTCTGGGCCTCGCACCTCTCCAGGGGTCCCCGGCTGGAGTCTGGGGAGGACATTTTTTCCTTCGCTGAGATCAACTCTGACGGCTCTGGGGGGAGGTCCCCGTCGGTTCCCAGGCGCCCAAACTCTGCAGAATGCCCAGCGCCTGCCCAGCTGTCCTCTAGAGAGGCCAGCGGCATCAGGTGGCGAAGCCAGGGATCCACCCTGCGCATCCGCGGCGCCTTCTTCAAAGTGTCCCGAGGCTGGGGACTTCGCCTTACGGGGTGCCACTGTCCCCAGAGGCCAGGTGCATGGTTTGTGCGCAACAAACCCATCTTGGAGGTCCCCAAGGAGAAGGGACAATCCAGAGGAGGCCGGGGCTCGGGGCAGCCCGGGGCGGAGGGTTCCCTCCCCGAGGTGGATGCGCTCGGCCTCGCAGCTCGGCCTCCGCGACCCGGGCGCCCAGTGCGCTGCCTCCGCTTCCCTGCGAGGCCACAAACCAAACCGTCCACCAGGCGGACAGCAGGGGCAGAGGCCCAGCAGCCTCCAGCCGCAGGGCTCCGCCGTGTCCACCGGACACCGCGGCTCCGGGGAGGGCGGCCGCACCCGCTGCGCCTGCGCGAAATGGCCTCTTGCAAGAAAGGGAGACCTCGAGGGGCCTCCACCGCCGCCGGCTGCTGCTGACCGTGGCCACGCGGCCCTGGCTGGGGACAGCAGGTCTGCAGCGACTCGGAGCCCAAGCGCCCCTTCTGCGCCCTGCGAGGTCACCGCACCTGTCCTCGGCCCCAGGAACTGCGGGTGCTCTGCGGTCACCAGAGCTGGCCTCGTCTCCCGGAGGCCACGGAGCTGGGGGGACAGAGCACACGTTGTCCTGCAGGTCTCCTGGGCACTGGGGGCCTCTGGGGCTGGGGGTGCTCTGGGGTGGGCTGTGCTGTGCGCTGCAGGAGGTGGAGCAGCCTCTCTGGGCCCCACACACCAGGAGCCAGGAGTGACCCCACCTGGGCCGTGACGGCCACCTGGACAGACAGGACTGTCACGGGGCAAACCGAGGTCTGACATTCTCGGCGGTTTTCCCGGGAATATCCAGGCTCCGTTCCCACGGGGCTTTGTGTCACTTGGTGATAGCCATCAGGCGCCATCGGCCCCGTGCAGAGGACGGGGAAAATACCACTCGGTGGCGAGAGATGCCTGGCACCACGTCCCCTGAGGCTCCCGCTGGGCACGGTCCAGAGCTCTGTCCAAGGCCAGGACGATCTGCAAATCGGGGCCATCCAAGGTTTGGCCTGAAAGATGCTTTTAAAATGTCTATTTTCCCCATCGCCTCGGGAGGCTGAGGCAGGAGGATGGCAGGTGGGAGGCCAGCCTCAGCGGCTGAGCGAAGCTCTAAGTGACGTAGGGAGACCCCGACTCTAAATAAGAAATTAACAGGTCTGGGGTGGGCTCTGCGGCTGGGCACCCCTGGGTTCAATGCCTGGTTCCCCCCAAAAAAGAGTCCACAGGGGGAGGTTGACCTGCTATAAGGAGGATCTATGGAGGCTGGATCCCGGCCTCCTCTGGGGGACGTCCAGGGTTGCTGGACCCTTATCAAAATTAGACGCTGAGGGGGCCCCGAGGATTGGGACACAGGCGTCCCTGGGCCACCCGGGGTCCCAGAAGCCCATCGGCTGGACCAGACCAGGAACACGGGAAGCTTATGAGGGGTTCAGGTTGTGTCCCTCTGGGGACAGGGACCTCTCACAGCCCCTGGGCCCTGAGGCCTCTCAGTCGAGGCACAGAAACCCCTGAGGAAGGTCTTCACGGTGTCACTCGAGGTCCTCTGGGGGACGTGAATGGGCATCTGCGGCCGTCGGTGTGTGGCCACGGGTCAGCCCCTCTGTCCCCTCCTGCTTCCTCAGGGTCACCCCCCCTGGGTCCCACGGAGGCGTAAAGATGCCCGGGGTCCCTGCTGCTCTATGTCCTGTCCCTGCGGGCCCCTGGGTCACCGCCCTCCCCCGGAACAATCCCCAGCACTGTCCTCTGGACCGTCTTTCGGGCTCACGGGGCCTCAGTCAGAGGCCAGGCACTGGGGAGGTTGGGGCTCCTTCCTCCCTGGACAGCCAGCACAGATGAGGTCAGGGCAACGGGAAGGTCAGCAGCTGCCCCAGAGACGGCCTCCGACCAGGCCTCTGACCCAGGCCCCTAACCAAGGCCTGTAACCTGTGCCTCTAACACAGGCCTCTAACACGGGCCTCCGACCCAGAATTCTGATCCATGACTCTGACCCAGGCCTCTGACCAGGCCTCTAATCCAGGCCTATGACCCAGGCCTCTAATTCAGGCCCTGACCCAGGCCCCTAATCCAGGCCTCTGACTAAGCCTCTAACCCACGCAGGCGGAAGGAGGACTTGGTGCTTCACCGTATGGTGGTTCAGTGGACGCTGGGTGGCGATCGCGGTCACTGTGACGGACGGCCTGAGGTCTTCAGCTTACAAAGACAGAAGGTCGACTTGTCTGGTGGTTCCTGGGGTTGGATCCAGGTTGCCGAGTCGTGCGACACTGAGGTATACATTAAGAACATAATTAGGGCACCACACGAACGTCCGCTGATAGGAAAAAAGCGCAAGTCCTAGGTTTCTGATTCCCAAACGGGGCCTTTTTATTTGAAATATTCCCAGAATGGAAGACTTGAGATTCCGTGGGCTCGGGGGTCCATTCCGACACCCCCAGGAGGGTCATGCTGGGGACCCAGCTGTCCCCATGTGGGGGACATTCTTCAGGGGACATTATTCACACCAGCAGCGATGACACTGCACATTGATAAATGACCAAAGTGGGAAATGTCATGTTATGTGAATTTTCCCCACAACTGATTTTTTTTCCCCCATTTTTGGTAGCAGGGATTGATCCAGGGGCACCTGGCCCCGGAGCCGCGTCCCCAACCCTTTTTATTTATATTTTTTATTTGGGGACAGGGTCTCCCTACGTTGCCCAGGGCCTCAGTAAGTTGCTGAGGCTGGCCTCCAACTTGCGATCCTCCTGCCTCAGCCTCCCGAGTCTCTGGGATGACGCGGCTGCGGAGGAGGCCGGGAGGCGGGGCAGGTGGGGGCATCAGGGACACCCACACAGCCACGCGGCTCGGCCATGACGGGACGTGGACATCAATTAGACACGGACCTTGCCATCACACCAAGGTGCCCTCGCGTGACAGAATGACCTGCCACAGCCACAGGCGGTCACAGAGCTGGGGACGCCGAGGCGCCCACTCACATACTCATGTCGACCTTGACGCCGAGACCGAAATGCGCCTTGGCGCAGGCTGGCCCTTCCCCAAAGAGTGACCCACAGGGACAGGCGCGGGCGGCCTCTCTGTGCAGGACCCGTGGCCTCTGCAGTCTGGGGGCCTCAATGACACTGTCCCCAAGCTGGCTCTGCCATGCAGTGTCCTTGATGTCATGCACACTGTGTGACAGCCAGGCGGTCACTCCCAGCTGTGGCCTGGTGCCCGCCTCCTGCGGTCTCCGAGGTCCAAATGGCCAGGGGCATTTCCCGAGAGCCAGGTTGCAGGGGGCCTGGGGGGTTCCAAGTGCAGCCTCGGGGGCCACCTGGGGGGGGGGCATGGGGACACACGTCCACCTTCTGCCCATCAGCACCGGTCCACACCCTGGACACGGAAGCCTGTCACTCAAGGGCGCCCTGGACCTGCAGACGGGAAATGTCCACGCCGAGCTGTGCGCACCAGGTCTGCAGAGGCGGCCTCCCGAAGGGACCGAGAAGTGGCCTCCACCCCATGGGGTCCCCCGGGTGCAGACCAAGCAGCGCCCGCCCCGTTCCCCAGATGTCGCCTGAGACCCGGGAGGGGCGAGGCCGGGCGGGGCGCGGGGACCTGAGCGCCTGCGGGGTGACTCAGGGCGGGGAGGGCACGGCGGTCCCCCTCCCCAGGCGACAGCTGTGACCGCGGGGAACCCCCAGCGCTCGGTCGGCGCCCAGCAAACCGCGGGCCGCGCGCGCCCCCTGCCGGCCGCCGCCGCACCTGCGCCCCGCCCGGCCTCTGAGGGACAGGGCCGCAGCCCAGGGCCACCCGCTGCAGACCGCAGGCGCCACCCCACGCCTGCGGCTCGCTGTCCCAGTGTCCCCAGGGCCACCAGCTCCGCGTCCTTCCCTCCTCCGCTCCTGGACCCCCAGGCCAGGCCCGGGGACCCCTCCGCATCCCTGTGTGCCCGAGCCCCGTCCTCTGTCCCCACCCTACAGTCACCACCTCTAGGTCCCCTCCCCACTCCCGGGTCTCCCCCTCCACTCCTATATCCCCTCCCCCACTCCCCCGCCCCTCCCCCTCCTCATTCCTATGCCTTCCCCCTCCCACGCCCCTCCCCCGCTCCCACACCTCTCCCCCACTCCTATGCCCCTCCCCCTCCTATGCCCCTCCCCCTTTTGTGCCCCTCCCCCAGCCCGACGCCCCTCCCCCACTCCCACGCCCTTCCCTCGATCCCTAGGTCCCTTCTTCCCACTTCAGTGTCCCCTACCACACTCGTAGGTCACCCATCCTCCTCTGTGTCCCAATCCTTCCGTTCCCAGGTCTCCTCCTCCGTTCCTCTTCCCCTCCCCCACACTAAGCCCCTTCCCCATCTCCAAGTCTCCTCCCCTCTGCCCCCCACCCTATTCCCAGGTCTCCACCCCGCCCCCCACTCACCCCGACCCCCCCCCCCCGAGACCCCAGCGCCCCTCCATCCACCTGGGCTTTGATTGTCACACGGGTGCGGGAGACGGGGGTCCTGCTCTGGGACACAGGGGGGTGCATGGCACACCCGGCCTTCCTTGGAGGCTCAGAGGCTCCGAGCCTCCGGCTCCCAGTGTGGCCGCAGATCTCAGGCCCCGGCGCTGTGTCCACCCCAGGGGATCGCGCCCGGGCTGCGTCAGCGTGCCGTGCTGGACACTGAGGCCTAACGCACCTGACGTAGTTGCGACATTACAGCGGGTGTGACGTGGCCAGCTGAGGGGCATTAAGGGATTATAGGGCCTCGCAGTTCCAGTTCTCATCCTCCACAGGAAACTGCCCCCCTGAAACCCTCACGCCCCAGGCCCCCACGATTCTACCTTCTGTCCCTAGGAATATGACAACTCTCGGGACGCCACACAAGTGGCTTCCTACAGCCTGAGGCCTTTCTTGACCGGCTTGATCCTCCGCTTTAGCAGACGTCAGAATCCCCTTCCTTTTTCCAGGCCAAATAATATTCCACTAGGTGACCTGGCCGCACACACACCATTCTCTGTATCCATTCGTGCATGCACGGGCGCCGGATGGCTTCCTCCCCCCAGCCGTTGGGGACATTGCAGATTTGAACAGGCGTGTGCAAATATTTCTTCAAGATCCTGCTTTTTCTGGCTGTCAGTCATCCAGTCACGGAGCCCATCTCCCGCGGGCCCTGGACAGCTCAGAGATGCGCAGAGACAATCTCCGGGCACGTGCGCAGGGTGGCAGGCCGAGGCCAGTCTGCAGGCTGCTGGGAGGAGGACCCACTGGACAGCCTCAGCCTCTCAGGAGGCCTTGGACCAAGAAGGCTGCAGATCCATTTGGATAAAAGCAAGAAAGAAAAATCCGATGCTGGAGGGGGGTGAAACCTGCAGACACAGCGCTGGGCACTGTGTGTGACCGATGGCCTCTTCCCTGGAGACCACCTCCTTGCGCCCACGACGGCTCTGCAAAGCAAGGCCCCAGGCTGCCCGAGCCTCCTGAGCCTCTACCCCGGGTCTCCAGTGGCTGCCTCCGTGGCCACGGTGAGAATGTGCTCAGGGAATTTTAATGGAAGTTGGAAACGCTGCCCCTGGGAACCGGTCAACCCCAGTTTTCTTGGTGGTTTCTCCGCAGATGCAGAAACGGAACAGAGGGGACCCTGGGACAAAGCTCGAGGTACCCACTTTGCCTCGCGCGGGCCAGGCCCGGGGTTTGACCCCCAGCACCTCAGGAAAAAGCACAGATGCATGCAGATACACACGCACACTCATACACACCCACACGCAAACTCATGTGCAGTGCGTGCAGAAGTGCACTCGTAAACACAATGATGCACACAAGCATACACGTACACACAAGGGCAAACGGACACACACACACACACAGGCCCACGCACAGGTAAACACACAGACCTACACAAATGCAAAAAAAAACCTCGCGTGCACAAAGAGTCCTGCAAACCCACAAACGTGCGCACGTGGCCACACCTATGCCAACGCCCGCGAGCATGCACACACGTGAGCGCGTGCCAACGCACACCCTGCCACGTGCACATGTACACGGCCGTGCAGAAACGAACTCACAAACACAGAAAACACACACCTCCGACGCACGCTGCACGCCTACAGGCAGATGCTTGCACATGAGCGTGCACACACGCAGGACCCCCCCTAAACACACACACACACCTCCCCCGTTGAGAAACCACAACCGTCTCCAGGAAACGGAGGCTTCCTGAGCCCAGGACCTGCAGCCAGGGGCGGCCGCTGCTGGGAGGTGGCCCCGCCCCCACCCAGGCCACGCCCCACGCCCCAGACTCCGCCCACGCCCCAGGCTCCTCCCCACGCCTCAGGCTCCGCCCTGCATCCTAGGCTCTGCCCCCATCCTAGGCTCCGCCCCACGCCCCAGGCCACGCCCTGTGCCCTAGGCTCTGCCCCGCACCCTAGGCTCTGCCTCACGCCCACAGGCTCCGCCCTACGGCCCAGGCCCCTCCCCTCACCCCAGGCCCCGCCCCACGCCCCAGGCTCCGCCCCACGCCCCAGCCCGGTTCCTGCTGGTTAAAGGTGCACACCAGCCTGCAGGGGAGGCCCTGGACCGACGGCAGGACAATCTGCTGTCCAGGGAGCTGGACCCCGCCCGGGATCGGGTCTGGACAGCTTTGCTGCCTCTGGCCGGCCAGCACGAGCTCCCATGGCATGTGTCCCGAGGACCTGGCTGTCCAGGCGCCGTCTGCGGCTCAGCCTGACCCCTCCTCCCGCAGGGCTGGCAGACGCCGGAGAGGCACCGGGTGGCTCCCCGTGGGGACGCACCGCCCGGCTCGGTGGCCAGAGGGGACGACCTAAGGTGCCCACAGGGGCTGAGCAAGGCAGGCGACAGGTGGCTGCAGCCCGTGGGACAGAGACCTGGGAGAGAGGAGTGGGGGGCTCCAGGGGGGACGGAGCGTCCAGCCAAGGGCGCAGGGGCCCAAGAAACGGTCCTAGAGGGACGGAGCAGCGCGGAAGTCACCGTCTAAGTCGCACCGGCCTGCAGAACTGTGGGCAAGGGTCGTTCTGCGGACCCCAGAGCGTTGTCACCCACCCCCAAACCCAAAGGACATCCCGAGCCCCTCCCTGTCCCCCGCCTGGTCCCTGGCAGCCAGCAACGCCCTGCGGACTTCCTGAGCTGGACGCTGTGTCCTGCAGCCCCGGCCTGGCCCACGGATCCGGCATCCCGGGGCCAGCGCCCTGCGCTCCGAGCCTCCTCCCGCTCCGCTTCCTAAAAATGCAACTTCTCGGCGACTCTTTGCTCAGCAACCGACTATTTCAGGGACGACTTGTGCCCAGACCGTGTTGGCTGACGGGTCCCAGATGTGGGCAGAGGACGCGGTCCCCTGGGGCCCGGTGCTCGAGGACCCCGGAGGCAGCATTCGCAGCCCTTCGCAGATGGACCGTGGGGGACCTCGGCCTCTCCTAGGGGCTTTGGAAAGCCCCCAGGTCAGTGCAGAGCAGGGTCCCCCCTCTGGGCGCCCTGCAGGGCCGGCCACCCACACCTAGAGGCAGGAGACTGCCCTCAGGCTGGCCAGCCTCCTGTGACCCGAGAAGCAGCTCTGACCCCAGAGGCAGTGGCTAATGCCCACCCACTAGGGGGCAGCAGGGGCCACGGACCCAACGCCCTCCCCAGGACCAGCTTCCTCCTGGGCTGCCTGCAATGTCTGAGCGCCACTGTACACGGGAAAACCCCAGGTTACGGACGTTGCTGACCAGGGTCTGTGGATTCTGGAAAAGCTGGGAATTGGAAGGTCCGGCATTTCTGACCTTGGACTTTGGGGACTAAGTGATTTAAGTACAGGAAGCTGGACTGCAAGGGAGGCTGCAGACTCTCCTGCGTCCCTCCTCGGGGACTCTGTGCCCCGCAAGGATCGGCAGGGCCTGCTCCGTTTACAAACCGACATTGGCCACCTGTCGACCAGCTCAGGAGGCCGAGGCAGGAGGATCGCGAGTTCTGAGCCAGCCTCAGCCAAAGCGAGGCCCTAAGCAACTCTGTGAGACCTTGTCCCTAAGTAAAATGCAAAATAGGGCTGGGGACGGGGCTCAGGGGTCGAGTGTCCCTGAGTTCAATCCCTGGTACCCCAAATAAATAAATAAACAATCATCAACTTCTCCCTCTGACCAGCAGTAGTGACAGAGGACAGACGGGTGCAGATGGTGGACACGAGGTCCAGGGGACAGTTCTATCAGTGGCCCCCGGTGCTGACCCCACAGCCTCCTTCCCAGAAGCCCTGGACCTGCAGCCCTGCCTGGCCTCCGGGCACAGGCTCCGCCACCTTCCTCACACACCTCCTGTGACCTGCAGGGGACATGCAGGCGGGAAGTCACGTCCCTGAGAGGAGCCAGGTGACACTGAAGGGGGGACATCTGGGACCCCGACACAGACCGGGTCCCGGGACCCAGGGAGACGAGGACCCTTCCTCCAACCCTAAAATCTGCAAGAACAGGTTCCACTGAGAACCAGGCAGCAGGGGCTAGGGTGACCCAGAGTGGCCATGGCCGTGGGGACTGGAGAGTGTGATGTCACCCTGCTGTCCGTCAAAGTCAGGAGGGAGACCTGGGCGGGGCTCTCTGGAGACTTCTCTGTGACCCCAATAAAACTGGAGGGCAGGAGGGGCACGCTGTCCCTGTCCTCTCTGAGAGGACCCCTCTGTCCCTTGAGAGTGTCCCCTGCCCCTTTCCTTCAATAAGCTCCTGCCTGTCACCCTGAGTGACAGCTCTGACGTCCAACAGGTTTGCAGCAATCGTGATGCTGGGGGGGGGTCCCCACTCTGGGGCAGCTGTGAGCACGTCTGTCCCTCGATGGCCACAGGTCAAGGAGCAACCCCAGGAACCAGGTCCCCGTGTCCCCCGCCCAGGGCCGCTGACGAAGACCCCCATCCTGGGGACCTGGGGACGAGGAAGAGGGCTGGGCCACCGAGCTCGGGGTCGCCTGGCCTGAGGTCGCCCTGTCCCCCGGGAGTCTCCCTAAGGAACCCGCAGCCGCGGATTTAATCGGCTTCGCCATTTGGAGGGAAACGACGAAGAGACGTAGAAACGGTGTCGTGAGACCCAGTGCGGAAGGCAGCCAGGGGACACACAGGACGCTCCTCGGTCCCCGGGTCCCCAGCCCCGCCCCCCGCCGGCTTGATGGACAGCCTGGGCCCGAGCGCGCGAGCCTGTCCCTCAGCCGCCGACGGCGCCACCTGCCGGCAGATGCCGAGACGGCTCCGCCCCGGGTCCCGGGATGTCGCCATGGCGACCCTGTCCCCAAGGCTGTCCTGAGCACCCAGGGAGAAGGCAGAGAGGCTCCTCCCCAGGCCCGGCACGACCCTGCTGCCCAGTCCACGCACCGGCCCCTCTGGGAGCTGCCACCCAGAATCTCGCTCTCCCTTTAGCAAGAAGGTCCCCGTGACACCAGGTCATCCCCGGGAGACGGTGACACGGTCCTCGGAGCCACTCTAGGACCGTCTACCGGGGTCGCTTCCGTGCGGTCACAGTGACCCACAGGTTTCCCAGAGTGACCGCAGTGGACCTTCCCGGCTGGGTGGTGGTTCTCTGTGCTGTGCGCCTGAGGAGACCGAGCACCCTCTCTGGGCCCCACCTGCAGGGCGGCCCCTGGCTGGCCTCAGTGCTGCAGGGTGTCCCCTGGCGTCACCCTGTCTGTTGCCACATGCTTCCCCTCTGTCTTGTGGCCCTCTTCTCTCTCTTTCCCATAAGGACACCTGTGTGACCAGAAGCCCCGTCCCCGTCCCCAGAACCAGGCTGGCGGAGCCCCAAGGGGAAGTGGGTGAGGAATTGGCAGGGACGTCACTGTCCCCTCCTCTGGGTCTTCTGCCCGTGTCCCTGTATCCACAGGAGCTGAGCTGCCCGGGTGTCCCCGTGGGGGTATGTGAGGTGACATGAGGAGGACAGAGGCAGAGAGGACCGTCCCCGGTGTGTCCCCTGCTGGGCTGTCAGCTCTGTCAGGACGTGAGCAGGACACTGCGCCCCACCGGGGACCTCGGACGACAGGGGACCTGCCCACGGTCACGGCAGAGCTGGGCTCCCGCCCGGTCCCTCAGCCCGGGGACGTCTCCCTGTGCAAGGAAGAGACGCAGCCATGACGGTGGCCGTCCCCCCCCCCCCCCCGTCACACGAGCAGAGACCAGGGAGGGACACACGTCTCTTTATTGTCCTCGGGCCCCAGGGTGGCCGGGTCAGGGCCGCGCCTTGGTGGCCAAGATGGCATCGTGGACGCCGCCCGTCCTGCGCAGCGCAAAGCCCCCGAAGCCGGCGGCCGCCAGCAGCGCACGGAACTGGGCGGCCGTCCTCTCGTGGCCCTCGGCCTGCAGCAGCATGTTGAGAGAGCCCAGCAGCGTGGCCAGCGGGCCCCGGCCGTCCGCGTCCAGCACGCGCTCCACCACCAGGACGCCGCCACCTGGGGGACAAGCCACTGTCCCCGGGCCCCGCAACGTGCCCAGGGCCCGGGGACACCAGGACGGGTGACCTCAGGAGACAGATGGGCACTGTCCCCAGGACACACAGAGAATGTGCCCAGGGCCCAGGGCCACCAGGATGGGTGGCCTTAGGGAACAGCTGGGCACTGTCCCCATGACACAGAGAACGTGCCCAGGGCCCGGGGACACCAGGACGGGTGACCTCAGGGGACAGCTGGGCACTGTCCCCATGACACAGAGAACGTGCCCAGGGCCCGGGGACACCAGGAGGGGTGACCTCAGGAGACAGCTGGGCACTGTCCCCAGGACACAGAGAACGTGCCCAGGACCCGAGGGCCACCAGGACGGGTGACCTCAGGGGACAGCTGGGCACTGTCCCCAGGACACAGAGAACGTGCCCAGGGCCCGGGGCCACCAGGACGGGTGACCTCAGGGGACAGCTGGGCACTGTCCCCAGGACACAGAGAACGTGCCCAGGGCCCGGGGCCACCAGGACGGTGGCCTCAGAGCAGAGCGGGGCACTGTCCCCGTCCCATGGAGGAGTCCGCTGACACGTGACGGACTCTGGCCCATGAGGAGTCCCCGGCTTCTCCCTGATTAGGTGGCTCTAGTGTCCGATGGCCCTCGAGGCCAGTCTGGCTGTGAGCACTCCTCTGGGAGGACAGCCTGCGGGACGTCCCCACCCCCGTCACAGGAGGCCCGCGCCCCGCCCTGTCCCCTACCGGGCCTGCAGGCGTGGTGGACCCTGGCCAGCAGCCGGGAGCACTTCTCGTCTGACCAGTCGTGCAGGACCCTGGCCAGGATGTAGAGGTCGGCCTCGGGAAGGGGGTCTTCAAAGAAGTCCCCTGCAACACACAGGAGGGTCCCGTCCAGCCGGCGTTCACAGTGACCAGCAGGTCCAGCCCTGCAGAGGCGGACCCTGGGCAGCCCGGGTGACCGTCTCCCAGTGCAACCGGGGACACAGGCGATGGCCACAGAGCCCCAGACGCGGCCCCAGCGGCTGCCACTGAGAAGCTGTCCTGAGCCTGCTGCCCGTCAGGGCCCCTCCGAGCTGACCAAGGGACGCCCAGGGACAGCTCGCAGCCTGTACGGCGTCCAGCACTCGACTCTCAAAATCTTACTTTTTCCTGACAAATCCACAGGCGCCATCTCGGGAGGACACCTCGGAGCGGCCACCTGTGTCCAGCCCTGACCCTGGGCTGGCCGCGCCCTGCACCCGAGCCAGAGCGCGGGCCTTGGCCGGCTTCCTGGAGGCCCAGCCGAGGACGTCCAGGGGTCTGTGTGGTCCCTCCCTGGGGACCCGGGGCCACCCTGGACATTAACAGCGTCCCCCGGGGGCACAGATGATGGACAGCCCCCCCCAGGCCTGGCGGGCACCCGCCGTGCAGACTGGACGCCGCCTGCCACTGTCGCCCGCAGTGACCGTCTCCTTGGGAAGAGCCCACAGGCTGGACGCCCGATGGCCGCGCCCTGCACGAGTGGACGCGAGCTGTCCATAAGACTTGGTTTCCCTCTCTGTCCTCGGCTGACCCTGAGGACGCGGCAGGAGAGCGTGACCCTCGGGGACGGCGGTTGGCGCTGCCTAGGTCCCGGGCGCAGAGGAGGTGGGACGGACGCCGCTCGGGACAGTCACCGAAACGTGGGGCTTGGGGACTTCCGATGACACGGGATGAGGGGACCTGGAGGGTCCGTGCGCCAGGTCACGTGGGCCCCCCGGGCGTCCCCAGGACCGTGTCCCGCGACACCTACCTTCACGGAAGCCAACCTGCCCTTCCGTCTGCAGCGGGAGGTGGGCCCTCGCCGTCTGGACCACCTCGGGGACCTCGAGCACGGTGACGTGGCACCCGGGGTACACACAGGCGCACTCCTGGGCCAGAGCCCCGGCCCCACCTGGAAGTGACCACAGGCGTCAGGGGGACAGCGTCCAGGGGCCGCGGATCACCCAGTGTGGCCACCCCAGGTCCAGGCTGGACACGGTGCTCCCCACCCACGAGCCCCCGGTGCAGGTGGCCCTCTCGGCTGGGTCGCCAGGCCTCGACCTTCGGCACAGCCTTTGACTTAACTGTGTCCCCTGGGCCAGCGCTGCTGCCCAGCCAGGGACGGACGGCGGCCGCTGTGCTCTGACACCGGTAGCCACCGGGGACGGTGTCCCGTGCAGCAGCTACTGTCCCTGACCCACGGACACACAGACAAAGATGGGCCCAGGGAGCTGAGGACCATGGAGCGTGCCCAGCGTCACGCACTGAGCAACAGGCACAGCCGCTTGGGGACCCTTTCTTGGCGCAGAGCCAGGTGTCCCAGCGGTGGCTCTGATGCCCGGGGACGGTGAGGACGGGATGCTCGGGCCTCGGTTCCCGTGCCTCTCGGGGACCTTCCTCAGCCTGTGGAACAGGCCCTGCGTGTGGCCCTTGGATCTGGGCTGGACCGGGCCATCTGTCACTGTCACAGAGTGCCTGAGGCAGGGCGCGGGTAAAGAAAAGGAAAAAAAGGTTTTGTTTTGTTTTGTTGTTTTTATGCTGAGCCAGGGCCTCGCTGAGTGGCTTGGGCCTCGCTGAGTGATGAGCTTTGAACCCGCGATCCTCCTGCCCCGGCCTCCTGCCCTCCGGGAGGACAGGCTCGGGCTGAGGGACACCACGTCTGTCCCCGGGAGGCCCATGGACCAGCGGCACGCCCAAAGCTTGTGAGGAGAGCCATTCCCAGGACCCTGTGGGTGGCCCCAGTGTGGCCCACAGCCCGAGTCTCCAAGGGCCATTGAGAACCACAGATCCACCCGGGCACCCTCCATTAGCACGGCCAGAGGGCCCTGGTGGAAATCAAGATGGCGCACGGGGTGTGGAGGCCACTCGGGGTGTGGAGGCCAAGATGGTGCACAGGGTGTGGAGGCCACTCGGGGTGTGGAGGCCAAGATGGTGCGTGGGATGTAAAAACCAAGATGGCGCACGGGTGTGGAGGCCACAATGGTGCACAGGGTGTGGAGGCCAGTCGGGGTGTGGAGGCCAAGATGGTGCATGGGATGTAAAAACCAAGATGGCGCACGGGGTGTGGAGGCCAAGATGGTGCATGGGATGTAAAAACCAAGATGGCGCACGGGGTGTGGAGGCCAAGATGGTGCGTGGGATGTAAAAACCAAGATGGCGCACGGGGTGTGGAGGCCACTCGGGGTGTGGAGGCCAAGATGGTGCGTGGGATGTAAAAACCAAGATGGCGCACGGGGTGTGGAGGCCACGATGGTGCACAGGGTGTGGAGGCCACTCAGGGCGTGGAGGCCAAGATGGTGCGTGGGATGTAAAAACCAAGATGGCGCATGGGGTGTGGAGGCCAGGATGGTGCACAGCTGTGGAGGCCGGGATGGTGCACGGGGTGGTCCCCAGGATGGTGCACAGGCTGCGCACTGTCCCCAGTGGGTCTTCCGTTCAGTCTGAGTGGCGCTCTCAGAGCGAGGGCCCGAGGCTCCGACAGGCAGGGAAGGGAGGCACTGTCCATCTGGGGCGTGGTCTTCCTGCCCATGGCCGTCCCCAGGGGACGAGAGTGTCCTGCGTGGAGCCTCCCCTGAGCCCCGAGGAGCTCGCCGTGTTCTATGTCCGCGTTCCCTGAAGGCCCGAGGCTCCCTGCTCCGAACGCGGAGGTCCAGGGAGAACTCCGGCTCCCTGTGGCCACGGCTGGGCAGCCGGCGGCCAGCAGGTTTGCGGTGCGGGTTCCCCAGATGAGGGAGCCTGGCAGGCCCTGGGGCTAGTCTGCTTCCCCACTGTCCCCGCAGGCCACGGTCAGAGGCTGGGTCCCCAGCCTGGAGCTGTCGGGAGGTGGCGGCACCTAGTGGGGACCTGAGGTCACTGGACCAGTGTGCTGCAGGGTCACTGGGACCCCAGGCTCGTCCTCTTCTCTTTCTCCTCTGCCACAGGCGCCCGCCGTCATGTGCGGCTGCCCCAAGGCCCCAGCCTCCAAGACGGGGACCCAGAGTTGACTTTTCTCTTGACCAGTCGGATGTCTCCGGCCTGCGTTGCAGCGGCCAGAAGCTGAGTGTCACAGGGCCACACGGGGAGGCACTGGGTGGCCCACCGTGCACTGCTGACCCTGGTGGGCAGGCGGGGACTGGCTAGTTGGGAGAGTCTGAGTGACAGTCTGGCGGAGAACGTCCCTAGTTGTTTAGTCCGTGACCCTGGGCGGCGGAGGGAGTGGACACTGGCTTGGAGGGTGTCGACCTATAAGAGGAGGCTGGGTGTGTGCCCAGGAGGGACTGGCCTTCACAGGACGGTCAGGTCAGTGTTACGGTGCAGACATCGGGGTCCCCTAAAGCTCACGGGAGACCCTTCAAGACGGTCCAGAGGGGAGACAGCTGGGTTGTGAGAGGTGTAGACTCATAGTGGATTAATCCACTTGGATGGACTCACTGGGTGGTGGCTGCAGCAGGTGGGGTGTGGCTGGAGGAGGGGGTCCCTGGGCTGTGCCTTTGGGGTCTCTGTCCTGTCCCTGGTGAGCAGAGCTCTCTCTGCTCCCTGGTGCCCTGTCCTGAGCTGCCCTCCTCCTCCAGGCCCTGCCGCCATCTTGTTCTGCTCCCCTTGGCCCAGAGCCACGGAGTCGGCCACCAGGGACTGGACCTCGGACACCGTGAGCCCCAGAGAGACTCTTCCGCCTCTGATTGTTCTTGTTGGGTCTTTTGGGCACAGTGACACCCAAGCTACCTGAAGGAGCTTCCCTCCCTACTTGTAGGAACTGACCAGTCCTGGGGTTGGCAGCCCCTCAGGTCACTGGGACCCCAGTCTCTTCCTCTTCCTCTGCAAGACCCCAGGCATCAGAGCGTCCCCTGAAATCCGTGGTGAATACTCTCCCCGGACACAGCAGGAAGGACAGCGCCCGCGTCCGAGGACACTCACCCCCGAGGTCGCAGATGCGATGGAACGGGGACAGGTCGAAGGCGGTCAGCACCCGCCGCCCGTCGACGCTCCAGATCTCCTGCAGGCCTCGCGTGAACTGCAGCCGCTCGGCCGGGGACCTGGGTGCGGGACGGCGCTGGTCAGGCTCAGACAGAGGGTCCGCACCTACACCTCGCAGGGTGACGCGGCACCCGGACCCCAGGACTGGACGCGGGCAGCCCTAGTGCGGCCACCAGGTGCCAGCTCCGGGAAGCTGGAGGGGCCTCGGCGCCCGCTACGGTCCCCTGCAGGACCTGCCACGGGGCCTTTTCCTGTTGGAAGAGGGGTCCCCAGGGTCCCTCAGGGGAGGTGAGGGCAGCGCCTACCCGCCCCCCCAGGGCCCAGAGGGAGGACAGACAGGACTGGAGGGGGCGGGGCAGGAGGGGACAGGGCAGGAGGGGACGGGGTCTTGCCCAGAGCTCTGGGGTCCCTGGGGCTGTGCAGAGGCCTCTCGGTGGCTTTGCTTCCCAGAGGGAGGGGACAGAACGGAGGGAGGGAGGGAAGGGAAGAGAAGCCGGGCACATGGCCATCGAAGGGCCACTGTGCTACAGTCTGACCCCAGGGGAGGTGTCCCTCGAAGGGCCACTGTACCACGCCTGGACACCAGAGCTTCCCCAGCGGCTGGTCCCCGTCCCAGTGTGAGCCAAGTCGGGGCGGGGACGGGCAGCTCTGGGGACCTGGGACCCCACGTCCACTTTCTGCTGGGCTTGGGTGCCTGAGCCTGGACGGAGGGCAGACGGCCCCTCTCAGGACCAGATCTGTGCCCTCGGGGACGGGGACGGGGACAGGGCAGTGGGAGGGCGTGTTGTTCATGACACCTCGGGTGCCCCTGTGCGTCGTCCCTCCAGGTGCAGGGGACCTGAGGAAGGACCGTTAGTCGGCTGGGGCTCTCACCTGTAGATGGCCGAGAACAGGTCCCCCGCAGGGACCCCGAAGGCCCTCTGGTACTGGTTGCTGCCCTGTCTGAGGAGCAGGAAGGTGTCGTCACCCCTCGGACATTGTGAGCATCCGCGGCAGCACCCAGAGGTGCCCTGTCCCCTCACCCTGTGTCCCATGTGCAGCACACACTGTCCTGTGGGAGGCCCCGCCGGTCCCCTGCAGAGCTGACCACTGCTTCTCCGGTGCAGCTCTCCGGTGGCCCAGCATCTGGGCACAGGCTCAGCCCCCCCCCCCCTTGCAGGGCCCCTGGTCCACCACACCCGGGCGCACCGTGGACAGCTCCCCTGCTGGCCACCAGCACCTGCCCCTCCCCGGGGGTCATCGCCCCAGCCCCGGCCCCACCCCGGGGACGGCTGAGGCCCGCCCACCTCACGGCGTCGGCCAGGTGAGTCCAGCAGCGGTAGGTGGTGCTGCCCAGGTACCCGAGCATGGCGCGCTGGCCCGTGGGGCTGCGGCTGGTGAGGTAGGCGCGGGCCAGCTCCGAGTTCGCGTACCGGGCTGGACAGGCGGGGAGGGCGGGGACCCGTCAGTGGACGTCACGGCGGCGTGGCGTCCCCAGCGCTGGGCACGAGACCTCCACACGACGCCCCGGGGCAGCCCTGCGGGTGGTGCGGCCGGGAGGAGCGGGCGCGGATGGGCAGCGGGCAGCGCTGCGGGGCCTCCTCACTCCTGTGCGCTCGGCCAGGGCGGACTGCGCGCAGGGTCCCCGTGGGTGAGGGCGCAGAGATGGCGCAGTGCGCGCAGAGTCCCCCTGGGTGAGGGCGCAGTGCGCGCAGGGACCCCGTGGGGAGGGCGCAGTGGGCGCAGAGTCCCCGTGGGTGAGGGCGCAGTGCGGGCAGAGTCCCCCTGGGTGAGGGCGCAGTGCGCGCAGAGTCCCCGTGGGTGAGGGCGCAGTGCGCGCAGAGTCCCCCTGGGTGAGGGCGCAGTGCGCGCAGAGTCCCCGTGGGTGAGGGCGCAGTGCGCGCAGAGTCCCCGTGGGTGAGGGCGCAGTGCGGGCAGGGACCAAGCGCCACCTGCTCTGCGCCCTTCCCATAACGTAGGCTCGAGGGGCGAGTCCCGGCTCCAAGAAGGGGCGGCTGCCCCGTCCCCCGGGGTTCTCTCAGGGCCCCCCCAGTGACCCTTGGAACAGGGCACGGGCTCTCCCTAAGTCCAGGGGGTGGGGCTGCCGGGGGTCGCCCGACCCTGAGCAGTACGGGGACACGTGGTGGATGCCGCAGGTCAGAGGTACACACCTCGGGGTCAGCGCCCAGAGGACCACAGGGACCTGGTTCTGCATTCGCAGTGCCCCTCAGCGGAGGGACACGGGCCTGCCCCTTCCCGGTTCCCGTCACTGTGACCAAGAACCATAGAAAACCAACTGAAAAAACACGAAACTGTACTTTTTTGGCTCTTGGTCACTTGTGGTGACCATCGGGTCTGTGGCCAGGCAGGGCCTCATGGCAGGAGGACGTGGTGGACCACAGCGGCTCTGCTCTAGGTGGCCAGGAATCAGGCAGAGAGAGACCGAGGAAGAGACTGGGGTCCCAGTGTTTCCCTGGAGGCCACGCCCCCCGTGACCTCACCTCCCGCTAGGCTCCACCCCTTAAAGGCCCACCGCCTCCCAAGGGCAAACCGAGAAGAGCCGCAAGCCCTTCAGCGCCCCTGGTGGGCGGGGAGCAGCTGTCCACGGTGACCCGCTGGCAAACGTGGCCGCTGGCCCCCTCGCCCTCCCCCACGACGGCAGCTCACCCGTCCCCCCGCGGGTGTCCACGTCCAGCAGCCGCAGGGGCACACAGGCTTCCAGCAGCAGCTCTGTCCCCCGGGGGCTGGCGCCCAGGCCTTCGGAGATGGCCGCCACGTCCAGGGGCCCCGGGGCCTCCGCCAGCAGGTCGAAGAGGCCCAGCTCGCAGGCGGCGAAGAGAACCTGCGGAAAGGCCAGGGCGACCTGGTGACCGGGGGCGTCCTGGTGACCGGCCGGGGGTCACCCACAGCGCTGGGTCCCCGAGGCCCTGATTCTGATTCCCTTGGTGACGGGGACTATTGCCACTGGACTCTGCTCTGAGAGGAGGTGGCACGGGTCGGGGTCCTGGGTGACCTTGTGGGCCATCCGCTGACGTCATCCTGAGGGCAGGAGCCGGCCCAGGAGACCCCCGGAATCGGGATGAGACGTCCAAGAGTGGACACAGGGGGGTGGCCAGGGCTGGGCAGGCGGTGGACACGGCCCGGGGTGCCTTGCGGAGGAGGGAGAAGTCTGACTCCTTTGTTACTGTGTTTTATTTCTGTCACTCGGACGGGACGCACTGTGACACCATGACAGACTCCCCGAATCCAAGCGGGCAGCTGGACGTGGGTGTCGCTCGAGCCGCTCGGGAGGCCGGGGCAGGAGGAAGGCGAGTTGGAGGCCAGCCTCCGGAATCAGACCCTGAACTAATGAATACAGAGGGCTGCGGGCGGGCTCAGTGGAGGGCGTCCCTGGGTTCCAGCCCAGTGACCCCAGCCAAGGTGGCCGCTTCTCAGATTCAACGTAGAACTGTCATATGACAGAGCATGACTCCAAAAGAATGAGAAGCAGGGGTCCAAGGCTGTCTGCGTAGGAGAGTGGCCACCTGGGTCCCAGAGCCCAGAGGGAGGAGCGGCCCAAGTGGCCACCAAGGGATGAAAACAGACACAATGTGGCCATCTGCACGGTGGAATAGTGTTCAGCCATGAAAAAGGAAGGAAGCCCCCGTTCAGGCTACGACATCTCAACCTTGGAAACAGGTCAAACGGAAAAAGAGACGTCCCCAAGACTAGGAGGGGACAGTGCCACCTCTGTGGAGCATCTGAGCAGGTGGGTCCCTAGGACACAGGTGCCTGTCCGTAGGGAGTCGAGAGGCGCTGCGCCACATGGACCCACCGCGTCCCACGACTCGGGTCAACCCTCTCTCCCTCCCGCGCTGGCTGACCCTCTGCCCGTGACACCGAGGTCATGTCCTCCCTCCCTCCTTTTGGGGGGTGGGGACGGCGCCCAGGGGTGCTTAGCCACCTCCCAGGTCTCTCTGGTCTGACTTAGAGGCAGGGCCTTGCTGAGTTGCTGAGGCTGGCCTCCACCTTGCGGTCCTTGTGCCTCAGCCTCCAGGGCCGCTGGGTGACGGCGTGCAGCCTGTGCCCAGCAGAGGGCAGCATGACGACGACACTATTGTGAACCTGCCCACTGTGTTTTCATGACGATGACAGTAGTGGACCCACAGCCCTGACAGTTCCCCGTCCCTGCAGTCCCCTCCGGGTGGCCCTCACTGGTGGCCTGCTGTGTCCCCGGGTCTCCTGCTGTCCTCTGGGGGCGGCACCAGCTGCTGGCTTTGCGAGGCTGCCCTGGCCTCCTCCTGTTCAGGAGGCTGGAGGCCGTGCTGTGGACGCCCGAGACCTGGGGGCGTCCTGTGGGGGCAGCTGTAGTGACCGCGCGAGCCCTGTGTCCAGCTGGTTCTCTCGAGGTCGCGTGATCCTCCCGGTGGTCAGAGGGTCGGGTCGGGAGCTGGGGCCCAGTCAGCTGCTCCGGCCACCTGCTCTGTCGAGCGGGCGCCAGGGGCGCTGGGGGACGCGGCCCGACCTCCTACTCAGTGCGATCTGGCTCGGGGTGGGCGGGCGCTGAGACCGCGGGGCGGAGCCCCCTGTTCTGCCAACTGGGCCCCCTCCTGGCCGCCAGGTGGGCTGGCCCCTGTCCTCTGGGGTCTCACTGACTGGCTGCCCGGGACGGGCCGTGACCTCTGTCCCAGGGACGGACCGCGTCCCCCCCCCCAGCTGCCCGCCCCCTCTCTGTTGGGTCCTGCTGGGGGGTGACTTCTCCTCTGGGGACCCTGCATGGCCAAGGCTCTGTCACGGGGGCTGCCCCGTCACCCTGGGCGTGAGCTGATGACGGCCTGCTGGAGGGGGCTGTGTCGCTGACGTCCTCCGTGGGGACGTCTTACCGCCCTGCGTTGCCCTGCGGACCTTGTGCGCGGGGACGGCTCTTAACGGGGCTCCTCTCGGGGCCTGGGCGTCCTGGGGAGGGGCTGCCCGTGCAGGGTGACCCTTGCTGCTCACTAACGTCACACGGTGTCCCCTCTGGTGACCACATTCTTCTCCTGGGACTCGGGACCCACCTGGGAGCACAGGGCCGGGTCCTCCCTAGGAGGGCGAGGGACCAGGGACAGACAGACAGACAGGGAGGACACGGCGCCCTGCGGGCAGAGGCTCCCGGCTCTCAGGTGACCGCTGCAGAGCCCTAGGGTCTGACCGGGCAGGGGACCAGGACAGCCGTGAGCGTGGGTGGAGGACAAGCTCCGTCTGAGCTGTCCCTGAGCTGACCCTGAGCTGACCCCGGGACCAGCCGCCCTTGCACCTGCAGCGGCAGGCACCGAGCCCGAGCAGAGGACCAGAACCTTCCCTGACCAGAGCCGCCGCTGGAGAGGAGCTGCCCAGGCCTGGACAGGGTGGCCCCCACAGCACCGAGAGCCGGGGGAGGGGAGCTGTCATTCATTTGGGGGGCACTGGGGACGGACCTCGGGGACCTGCGACCCTGAGCCCCCTCCCCAGCCCTCTGTTGCATTTTATTTAGAGACAGGGCCTCGCTGTGGCCCAGGCTGGTCTGACCTCACCAGCCTCCTGCCTCGGCCTCCTGAGCGCTGGGACCACAGGCGAGCGCCACGTGCCCAGCTGGTCCTCAGCTTCAAGGCCACCCTCCTGCAACTCCATGGGAGGTCCCCACGGGGCCCTGGGCGGTGACCGGCTCTTCCTTGGGCCATGCGGGAGGCGCAGCGCGTCCCACCCCCACCGTGGCCCCGCGGGCTCCTACCTGGGACACCATGAAGCCGTGCGCGTGCTCCTGCAGGAGGCGGAAGGCGGGGTCCAGCGCGGAGCCCATGGTCCCGTCTGAGCCCCTGGTCGTTGCTCCAGGGAGCGCCGGCCCCGTGCGGGCGCCAGCTGGGGACCCTCGCCACTCGGCAGGCGCCTGAGCCCGGGACAGACTCCCCAGGAACCAGGCCTTATGTAGGGATCACGGGGCGGAGGGGGCCGGCCATCTGCTCTCTGCCCGGGTGGCACACGGCCCTGCGGTCGCCAGGGGAACAGCAGGACGCGGCCTCGGCCGTCAGCAGGGAGAGGACACCAAGATGCTCCCCGGCCGTCACCGGGGTCACGGGGCTCCCAGGCCCTGGCCTCCTTCCAAAGGGAAGGGCAGGTTCCGGTTGTCCCGGGGGATCCAGGGGCTGAGGCCCAGCAGAGAGCCTCCCGCCCAGCCCCAGAGGGCGACGGCCCGGGACCCAGAGGGCGACGGTCCCGGGACCAGGGTCCCCGCCGAGCTGCTCACAGGCTCCAGGTGGAAGCTGGGCGTGGCCGGCTCACACCTGAACCCAGCAACTCGGGAGGCTGTGGGAAGAGGCCGCCGAGTCGGAGGCCAGCCTCAGCAGCTCAGCGAGGCCACTTGGCGAGACCCAGCCTCAACCCAAGTGAAGGAAAGGGCCGGGATGAGTTTCTCCCCCCCCACCCCCCACAAACAGACAGGGCTGCCCCGGGGCGCATTCCCCTCCGTCACCCGGAACCGAGCGGTGACCGTGGCCGTCCTCTAAGGGGGCAGCGTGTGCCCAGGGTCCTCTCAGGCCAGGACGGGGCTCTGAGGCTGGGAACCTGAGGGGGTCCTGCAGCCGGGACCCCAGCAGCCCCCGTGGCTGAGGGACGGCTGCGTTTTCTAACGCCCGACGTGAGCAGGAGGACGCGGGAAGGGGCTCGGGGTGGATGTCACCTGTCACAGGACGCGAAGGCACCGTAAGGCGTGGACAGAAACGTCCCCGCTGTCCCTCATGATGGGCGGCGCAGCTGGCCTGGCCAGGCCTCCCGGAGGGGACCGGGGAGTGTGCGGGGCCCCTGAGACGACCCTGCAGCGCTGGGCGGGGGTGAGGCCGGGTGGGTGGCCACGGAGGCCCAGCGCGGGCCCAAGGCCAGGGTCCAGCTCCCGGACCCACAGGCCCAGGTACGGGGACCCCAGGGCCTGCAGACTGTCCCCAGGGCCGGCAGCATGCAGAGGGTGGCAGGGGGTCGGAGCCGGAGACGAGCCGCCGTGACCAAGGGTCTGTCAGATGCACTTGTGAACAGCCACCGGGCGACGTGACGGTGGACAACACAGGGTCCCTGACGACTCTGTACACGGCAGGACGTGGCTGCGTCCACTTCACGACCCGGTGGCTTCAAACACGTCCCCGTCACTTTAATATGTCTAGGAGCGCGAGGCTGGGCCGAGGGTCCCGGGAACCAAACCCCACCCCACACCTCTGGGAGCCCTGCAGACGGGCCCGGGGACGGGTCATCAGGTGACAGGGGGCCCTCGTGCCATGGCCGTGTCCTCCCAAGGAACAGAGGGGGGGACACAGGCCGACTGTGACCGGTGTTCCCAGTGTGCACACCCGGGTGGCTCAGGACCTAGGAAGGCCACCTCCGTCCAGGGCAGAGGCCGTCGACCCGAGAAGGACACCCCAGCCCTTCAGCTGCCCGTTCCCTGCCGGGGCCCTGGAGGCCACGCACGCACCTCGCACCTGGGTCTTGGTGTGCAGCGGGCGGTCCCTCCACAGGCACCTGTCCTCAGGCTGCAGCAGGGCCAGCAGGAACCCGCGCTCCTACTCCGCTGCCTAGTGCAGGTGGCCCTCAGTGCACAGGGAGGGGCCAGGTGTCCCCTGACCAGGCCCCTCAGTGCACACAGAGGAGCCCAGGTGTCCCCTGGCACAGGCCACCTCCGTATGTAGTCAGCTTATACTTTAAAAGCAGAAGTGTCCCCAGGTCACCGAGGTCCGGGACCCCGGTCACCTCCCCCAGGTGAGGCCCGGCTTGCCCAGTGCTGGGGCCGCCTGGGTCCTGCGGTCTGCAGGCAGAGCTGGCGCCCAGGTCCCTCCAGACGGGGGCTGAGGGCCAGGCAGGTCCCAGGGGAGGGGAGGCCGGCGTCCTGGCCCCCGGGTGGCCGTCTCCCGGCTCAGCCAGGGCAGGGCAGGGCACTGGGACGGCTCTGGTGCCCACCCTGGGCTGCGCCCGCCCCAGCAGAGGCCCGGGAGGTGAGGGCGGAGGCGCGAGGGTCAGAGCAGGGACAGAGGGGGCCTGCCTGTGGACAGTCGCCTCAGCGCCAACGGGCAAGCAGGGGCCCTGGGGGACGTCATCGGCAGCACCCTGCCGCCCGGGCCGCCCGGGAGCTGGGCCTGCAGCCGAGGGGAGCCCAGGGGACCGGGCGCCTGAGGACGTCTGCAGCTGGCGCTGGCCCCGGGGCCCCAGGACACGCCTGGGAGCACGTGCCTTGTCTCCAGACGTCCCCGTCCTGCACCCGGTCCCCAGGCCACCCTCAAGGGCACTCTCTGCCGCCCTTGCGACGCTTCGCCCCGATGGCCGGCCTCCAGCAGGGACCCAGCGGGCGCCTCTTCCCGGGGGCGCTGCCTCCCGTGTGCGGCCGAGCACGAAGACGCGGCGGAGGCCAGGGAAGGCGCCCTGTCCCAGGCCGAGAGCCTGTGCTCCTGGAACCAGACGCCCGGCTGGCCGCGGTCTCCCGGGCCCAGTGGAGCCCTCCGCAGCCCTGCCCCAGCTCTGTCCCCACACCTGACATAAACGCTGTGCCCAGCTTGTCCACCCCAGGGCAGAGGCCTGTGGGCACCAGGGCAGTCCCGCCGTCTGAGCCGCGATGTCAGCAGCCCTCGCCCAACACCGGACACCCCCTGCCTCCGCTTAACTCTCGGGCCTCCAACTGGGAACGCAGGGCACTGACGGTCGGTCAGCACCGTGCCCGTGGCCATCTCTCGACGCCCCTGGACGCCCGTGCCCACTAGGCCACACACACACCCAGTGTGACACCGTGTGTCCCTCTCCCCAGGCCCAGTCCCCTCAGTGCCCGCGTGGTGCCCAGGCCGGGGCCTGTCCCCAGTGCTCCCCCCGGCCAGGCTGGGAGTCTGAGCACGTCATCTGGTCAGTGCCTGACCTCCCCTGGCCACACCTTGTCCTTCAGCCACATTCACTCCTTCCTGACGCTGGGACACAGGGTTCCGGTCCCGGGGTCCTCGGCCCGCTGCCCCCTGGCCCTGTGTCCTCCTGTGCTCACTCCCGACACCCAGGGAGGCAGGGGACCGTCCTCACCAGCCCCTTCCCGGGACACACGACTCACCAGGCCAACACTCAGCAGCAGGCTGGGGGGCCTGGCCAGGGGCAGGGGACTTGGGGAGGACCCAGGTGACGAGGGACGCCGTCTGTGAGCCCTGGTTTCTGATCGGGTAAGAGCTCGGGGTGAACAGGGGCACGGCCAGCCCTCGTGGCCTGAGACCCTTCAGCCAGGGCCACCGTGGTGCCAGCTGCTACCGTGACCACCTGGGGCAGGCGGCCATCTGTCAGGGCCCGTCTCTGGTGAATCCAGTCTCACACGGGGTCTCGGCCTCCGCTCGGCCCGCCCACGGCTCGGCTCGGGTGGGCGTGGCCGGGTGGGCGTGGTCAGCAGCAGGGTGCCGCCCACCCAGGGGGAGGCTCTCAAGGTTGCGCGCGCACCAAGTGGCCTGGGGCTGGGAACCAGCGGCTCCCGGGAAGGCCAAGGCCCTCTGCACCCGGGTCCACCAGGCTGGGCTGACCATGCTGTCCACAGCCCCCCAGGGTGCCGGTCCTCCCCGCTGTCCCAGCTCGATTCCCGGGACGCAGGGACGGACCACACGGAGCTCGGAGCTCCAGAGGCGGGTGTCCGCGAGGCCTTCCTGCCCGGCCTCCCAGGGTAGACGGTGACCGAGGCTCACGGGAGCACAGGAGGGACCGTCACCGGGCACGCACACCTGGGACTGCCGAGCCTCGCGGGCCAGAGCCGCACTGACCCAGCCAGGCTCCTGACCTCATGGCCTCGAGGGACTCGCCGCCCAGGAGACGCGGAAAGACAGTGGGGAAAGAGGGAGGACCGCGGGGACACCGAGAGCCGCAGCACACGGGGCGACAGCGGAGTTCGTGGAAAAGGTTTATTTCACCGTAAAAAGGCAAACTGCAGTGAACACGTCCTCCTAAGGGGCGGCCAGCTACCAAGTGTCTGCGCGTCACCGTCTCAGGACACGGTAGAGAACGCAGCGTCGGGCCGGGACGCTGGGGCCGTGACTGTCGGGCACATTCCAGGTAAAAATCATTTAGCAAAACGGCTTCTTAGAAAAACCACCGCTGACCCCTCCTAGACCAAAGCCTGTAACCTACTCGGGCTTCACCGCCCGGGGACAAAACGGGGAGGGTCTGAAGTCAAGGGGCATCGGGCAGCCTGGCCACGCCCGCCCCGGGCCGGCGACCCTGGCTCCTGGCCGTCACCTCGGTGGCTGGCCATCCCCGGCTGCCATTCCGGATGGGTCAGTTAGGACAGGAGGAAACCCAGCCCCAGGGCCCTCCCTGCTCGCTGCCTGCGGGAGGCGGACGGCCCGCTGGGGTCTGGAGGGTCCCGGCCTCAGGCAGGACAGGCTGGTGCGCGCCCCTGCAGCGGAGGCGCGGCGGCCCGTCTTTCCGCGGGTCTGGGCGCCTCTCCCGGTTCCGAGGCAGGCGACATTAAAGCTATCGGGTCAGCAGGTTCAGAGGAGAAGTAAAGCTCGTGGCGCGGGCCGGCGGCCGGACTGGCCAGCTGGGCCGTGGAGACTGGAGAGGGACCCGGCACCGTCTTCCGGCGGGTGGCCAGGTGGCGGCCGCGGGTGGCTGGGCTGTGGGAGTCAGCGTGGCGGTGCGCGGGCGGGCGGGCGGGCGGGCGGGCGGAGAGCGCGGAGCGGGCGGGCCCTGGCCCCTGGCCCCTGGCCCCTGGCCCGGCGCCGCCCTTCATCACCTGCTCCAGGCGCTGCGCTGCCTGCTGGGCGAGCGCGGGCGGGAGTGCGGGCTGCGGCGGCGGTGGCGGCTGCGCTTCCGGCTGGCGCTGCCCCGGCGCTGCCGGCTGCGCTCCCGGCGGCCACGCCGGTCCTGGCTGTGCGACCTCCGCGGGCTGGCGCTGCGCCGCGGGCTGCCGTCCTGGTCCTGGTCCTGGTGCTTCTTGTGGGAGCGCCGCTCCTGGCGCGGCCGCCCGTCCTCGCGGCTGCCCGTGCGCCGGGCCCGGCTCCTCTCGCGCGCGCGGCGGTCCTCGGCGCTGCCCTCGCGGCTGGCCCGGCCGCGGCCCCGGCTGGGCTCGCGGTTGCACTTGTCCTGCTCGGAGCGCGCCTCCCTCTTGGCCAGGCTCTGCTCGCCGCCGGCGGGGGCGCCCCTGGGCGGCGGCGCGTTGTCGGGGAGGCAGGAGAGCACGCCGGCGCCCCTCTTCTCGGGCGAGCCGCCCTCCGGGCCCGCGGTCTCCTCGGCGCTGTTCCCGTTCACGCTCCGGGGGGCGCCGTCGGCCTCGGGGCGCGGCGGGGTCTCCTTGGGGGTCCCGGGGGCCGGCTGGCCCAGGAGCGGGTGCAGCGAGGCGGCGCCCACGCCGCCGGAGGACACGGTCTGCAGGATGTCCAGCACGGGCTGCAGCAGGTCCTCGGGCGGCCGCGCGTCGTCCGCCTTGCGGCTGAGCAGGAGGCTGAGCAGGCGCCCGCGCAACTCCCGCTCCCGGCGCTGCAGGCCGAGCGCGCGCTCCTTCTCCTCCTCCACGCGCCGCAGCTCGGCCTCCTGCAGCCGCCGCCGCTCCTCCTGCTGCTGCAGCCGCCGCCGCTCCTCCTGCTGCTCGGCCTCCTGCAGCTTGGCGGCCTGCGTGGGGAGGGCACAGCTCAGGGACTGCGGGCCACGCGGGCCACAGCGCGGAGCTAGGACGGCCTGGCAGCCTGTGGCCGGGGAGCAGAGGACGTCACCCGGGCCCGGGGCCTGCAGAGGCGAGGCCGCAGACCGCCTGGCGTTCCCGGCTCCCTGGGGACAAGCGGTCTGGTCGCCCCGGGGCCGGCGGGCTGGGCCTCGCCCAGCGCCCCAGGCGCCCCACCCAGCCTGCGGTGGGGGCGCCGGCGGTGGCCGCCGCGGGAGCGGAGCCGGGGCGCTAGGCGGCCGGCTGGACCGGCCTGGTGGGCGCTGGCGCGGCCCGGGTGAGTGTCTTCAATATTCACCGTGGACGGGCCGAGCTGCCCGAGTCTCAGCACTCTGGCCAGGCTGCCTCCCGGGGAGCTGAGCACCGCTGCAATCAGACAACAGGTTAGGGGGCGCCGCCGGTCCCCGGGAGCTCGCAGCACGGCCTGAGTGCGCTCAGCGCGGCCGCACTCACCGCGAGCCTCGGCAGGGGCGAGGCAGCTCCGGCCGCAGGGCTCAGGCCCGGGCCACGGCACCTGTCGGGTCCCGCCCAGGGTCGCGGGCGGCAGCGGGCGCCCCTCCTACAGGAGGCTCGGCCTCCTCCCCACGTGGCGGGCCGTCGGCGGGCACAGAGGCACCGCCCGAGGGGCATGAGGGGCACGAGGGGCAGCGCTCCGCCCGGCCACACCCCGAGCCCGGTGCAGAGCAGCCTGGAAGGCCAGCGCGGCCCTGCGCCCTCCCAGCGCCGGCCCCAGGGGAGGGCGCTGCCGCCCGGCCACACGGGGAGGGCCCCGCCCCCGCCCCCAGGTCGGTACCTTGGCCCTGCTCAGCAGCTCGGCGACCAGGCGCAGCGACTGCAGGTTGCGCTGCGCCAGCAGCAGCCGGCGCTCCTCCAGGCGGATCTTGTGCTGCAGCTGCCGCTGCTCCTCCGCCTGCACCTTCTGCAGCTTCCTCTGGCTGCGCCGCGACTCGCGCTCCCGCTGCTTCTGCTCGCGCCTGCGCAGCTTCTCCTCCCGCTTGCGCTCGCGCTCCAGCTCCTCCAGCGCCTTCTGCTTCCTGCGGGGAGCGGGGGCTGCTGGGGCCACGGCACAGACCGCAGCGGGGGGCGAGGCGGGGGCACCCCGAGACTCCGCCCACCAGGGACCCCGGGGAGCGGGGGTCTGGAGAGGGAGCACGCAGCCAGGCAAGGGGAGGCCCACCCCCACACCGGGCACCCTGGGCCCCGGGCGGCCGCGCACTCGGGCGGCGCCCTCGGAACCAGGGCCAGGCTCGCGGCCCCGCGAGGACAAGACACAGGGCCCGGAGGGAAGCGCGGCACAAGGCGGCCTCGGCCAGCACCAGGTGGCCACCGAGACCACAGCAGCGCGCCCACCCCAGCCGCCCCGCCACAGCACAGGTCGGCGCTGGCGACACGCAGCTTCCTGTCACCTGGGCTTGGGCAGAGGCGGCAGCTCCCGGCGGCTCGGGAGCAAGAGACAGGGGCAGGACCCCCGCACACCGCAGGACACCGCCCGAGGGACAGCCCGAGGAAAAGGCAAGAGGCCCGCAGGAGCACAGCCAGCCTGGGGACCAGGCCCAACACAAGCAAGGTCACCCGGACAGAGCAGCACTGACCACGGCCTGGACCCCACTAGAAGGGCCGGAGAGCCCGGGGGAGGGACTCCTCCTGTCTCCTCCCACTGTTGGCATCAAGGTGACAGTGACCACGGCAGACTCCATCAAACTGCACCTCAACACCGGCTAGGGGTGCGGCCACCTGCCCCAGCAGCCCACAGCCGGACAGCCAGGCCCTGGGGCAGCCCTAGAAGCCCTGCTCTCCATGGCCCTGGGGATAGGGACACTGCAGGAGGCCCTGGCCCCACCCAAGGCAGAACCCAGGGGGCTGCTGGGAGCAGAGGGCTCCCCACAGGCTGTCCTGCAGGACCCCCGAGAGACCCTGGCGCCTACAGCGACTCCCGAGAGCCACGGCAGGCGGGACCACCAGGACCCTGGCCCCGAGAGCAGCATCAGGTGCACGGAGGGACGCAGGCTCCCCAGAGGACGCGGGAGGAACGACGACCCGTTCGTCCGCGCCCCCGCCTGGCCCAGGCACACCGTCCACAGGCCTAGAGAGGGGACCCACTGACTGCCCCCAGCCCAGAGAGGTGGCGGAGCAACAAGACGGGCCCCAGGAGCTGAGCACACTGCCTGCTCCCAGCAAAGGGTGGGCCCAGCACAAGGCCAGGAGGCACCCAGGGGCAAGAGCAGCCAAGGGAGCCATGGCACCCAGAGGTCCCCATGCCACCGGGCTGAGGCGGGGGCAGAGTCACAGCAGTCCCTGGAGGTCCTGCGGATGGCTGCTGCCTGCAAGGTCCCAAGCCTGGTCCCCAAGCGAGCAGCAAGTCTCACACTCTTGCTGGAACTTGACTCCCACGGTGGAGAGTCCTGGGAGCCTCCTGGGCCCCACTCGTCACAGAGGAGAGGCCTGGGGGTGCTCTGCCGCCCCCCAGGCCAGCTCGCCCCTCGGCCTGGCCTGCCTCTCCCCAGTCGGGCTCCACAGGGCGCCCCTCGCCCTCTGGCCCTCTGTCCCCTAAACGGACGCCCCCCCCCCCCACGGGCTGTCTTGCAAGGCTGTGACACGGCCATCTCCCCAGGCCCCCCATCTGGTGTGGGGACGGAGGCCCAGCTCTGGTCACGACACATCAGAGCTGCTTTCTGGAACACCTGGGACCTTCTGCCACACGGGGAGGCCAGTGGGAGGACCCCAGCGTCCGCCTCCAAGAACAAGCCGCTGGCTCGGGCACAGGACAGGAGAGCCTGTGGTACTGCTGCCCACCCCAGCCCCTGCCCTGCCTCCAGGCCCCGCGGTCACCGTAAGATCCACAGCACCAGTCACTCAACTCCAGCTCCGCCAAACACAGCTGGCCCAAGCGCACTGCGGCCGCCCTCCCCGGGCGTTGTCGCCTCCGCCCACGGGGTTCCTCCACAAGGCTGGGCGGGGGCAGCACAAGGTCCCTGGGGTCACACAGGACGGACCCACTGTGGAACCCAGCGCTGGGGCCGCTGGGCACACGTGCGGCATCGCACACTCACGCACACCCACGCACAGCCCGCGTGCACCTGAGAAACAAGGGGAATCGTGGTCGATGATAAGGTAGAGCCCCCACCTCGTGGGCAGCGCGCTCAAGGGCCAGAAGCGGGGCGCGGGGCCGCTGGCCCAGCAGAGGGGCGGGGGGAGGGCGGACACGCCGCAGAGAAACCGCAGCTCGTGGTTCGCAGTGGACCTGTCCCCGCCCGAGCTGCACGGAACTGCGCCCACGTCGCGGGCCGTGCTGAGCCACAGCGGCAGGCGGCCCTGACCGGGTCGCCCTGTCGGCTCCACCACGGCCAGAGACCCCAACGCCTGCGCCGTGGCCAACGTCACCCCCACCTCTGGAGGCACCCGCAGCCTCCACCACGGCACAAGCGCTGGTTCTGGGCCGCTGCAGGGTCCCAGCCTCAGGAGGCACGGCCCGCGGTTCCGCAGACGTCCCTCCCACGGGGCGCTGGCCACCAGGGGCGGGGCAGGGGCAGGGGCAGGGCAGGGGCAGGGGCAGGGCAGGGGCAGGGGCAGGGGCAGGCGCTCGCACACGGTGGGCCACGCTCAGGCACGTGCTCACGCACAGGACACGCGAGCACGCACAGGACACGCGAGCACGCACAGGTGGCGGCACGGCGCGCACGCTCGGGCACGCGCACGCACGGGGCACGCGCGCAGTACCTCTCCTCGGCGCGCTGCCGCTCCTCCGCCTCCTTCTCACGGCGCTTCTGCGCCTCGCGCTGCCGCTCCAGCTCCTGCAGCTTCTGCCGCTCCAGCTGCCGCTTCCTGATGGAGGCGTCGCTCAGGTGCTTGGTGGAGTCGAAGGACACCTTGAGGCAGGACACGGGCCGTGGCGGTCTCCGCAGGCACCTGCGGCCCTGGGGACCCGCCGAGCGACCTGGGCCCGGGCCCCGGGCCCACCCGCGGGAGCCCCGCCCACCCGGCCACCGGGCAGCCGCCCACCTTGATGCTGCAGGCCACGGCCTTGCCGTCGTCGCCCTTGAACATGAGCTTCATGCCGCGCAGCGCGCTCATGGCCTGGATGAAGCCCACGTACTCGCGGTACTGCACGTAGGCCTCGAAGTTGAGGTGGCCCCCGAAGCTGAAGGTGTGGAAGTTCCGGCCCGTCATCTCCTCCCGGTAGGGGTCCAGCATGGGGATGTCCACGTTGCGGATCTCCCCGAACTTCTCGAACACCTGCACCAGCACCTCCTCGCTGGGCTTCTCCGAGCCCGACTCCTTCTGCGCGAACCACTTGCAGGGCAGCCCCTCCAGGTGGATGGTGTCCGGCCGCTCCCCGGGCAGCGTCTCGTTCATGTCCTTGGCGTCGCGGAAGAAGGAGTCCCAGTCGTGGCGCGTGGGGAAGTCGATCTTGAACTCGGCGGCGCGCACCTTGAGGATGTCCGAGAAGCCGCTGAGCTTGATGGTCTTGCCGTCCAGGCAGGCCAGGAAGGACCGCACCAGGCTGCGGTTCTCCACCTCGCCCTCGAAGCGGATGAAGTCCATGGTGCTCTTGGAGATGCGCAGCGTCGAGAACTGGTGGTGCTGCACCATGCCCTTGAGCCGCTCCATCACCTCCCAGTTGGAGATGGACTTGCCCGGCTGCTTCAGCTGCGGCAGGGCCACGCTGATGGTCATCTTGGTGATGGGCTTGAGGTACAGGCCGTAGGAGGGGCACAGCTCCACGGCCTCAGACGTGTCGTGCACGATGGTAGCCGCGGCCATAGCCGGGACCTTGGGCCTGAAACACAGAGCGCAGGTCAGGGCCAGGCCGGGGCCAAGGGGACCCAGCGCCCAATTCAGAATTGGAGCCCAGGGAGAAGAGACCGCGGCCCTCCCTGGTCAGGGGCCTTCCTCTGCGGAGAACGACTTAGTCCCCGAGAGTGGGACCCGAAGGGGAAGACACTGGTCGACAGAGGTCCTCCAGGGAAAGTGAGGGCCCACGGCCTCCAGGACTGGACACCTGCCCCACCACCCCAGCTCCCCAGGATGAACATGACCAGTCCCCGGCGCAGCAGGTAGGGGCAAGCCGGACAGGCCGACTCCACAGGAAGGTGCAGAGGACACCAGGGGAAGGAAGGGGCAGAGAGCCCCGGGCTCCCGCCACTGGGAAGGAGGTGGCCCTGTTGTGGCCCTGTATGTGGTTTGATGACAGAGAACTCACAGGAAAAAACCCGGAACACCGACCCTGAGGGCTCACCGTGGGCAGGCCAGCACCAGAGACCACAGGGCCTCTCCCGAGCCCCCACCGGGACCTGGAACCTGGCCGGCGCCTCCCAACCACCCTGCCCCGCTCTGCTGGTCAGCTGGAACTGCTGCAGGTGGACGGCCACCCACCACCTTCACCTGCAAGCTCCCCGCCAGGCCCTGAGGCACGGACACGGCCTGCCCTCCACCGCCTGCAGCCAAGATGCAGGGTCCCAGGGCAGGGGACACCACCTGCGCCAGGAGGAGGGCCTGTGTGGGTGTCTGGACAGAAGCCTGCGACCCTCCCGCAGGACTGCAGGGCGGCACCAGGCGACTGACCCGGAGCCAGGGCAGCTCTGCCACCTGCCAGTACCCCGCCCCCGGCCTCCCTGTGACGACCACCCTTCTGTCGTGCCGCCCGCGACCTCGATGGTCCCTAGAGCCCCTCCCTCCCAGGGCCCCAGCCCCGCAGGGGACCCAGTACAGCTGGACACCGCGGACCTCCGCACCCCGTGGCCCCCACGTCCCCAGCCCTGGCAGCGCCGTGCAGTGCAGCGGCTCGGCCCGCGGCCCCGGAGCGACCCCGCCGCCGTCACCGGGGCCAGCCCCAGCCCCCACCCTCCGGGCACCGGCCCCCGGCGCCCCCGGCCGCGAGCCCCCAACCCCCGCACGCCGTTGGCCACGGCCACCCTCCACCCTCCCGGCGCCGGAGTCGCCCCCGCGGGCCCCCATAGCCCACCCACCCGGCCCCGGAGAGGCTCCGCACCTCCTTCCCGGAGCGACCAGGTACCTGCCCCGTCCAGGCCCCGCCCCACCGCCAGGCCCCGCCCCCACCGCCAGGCCCCGCCCCCGCCGCCGGCCCGGCCCTGCCAGGGCGGCGGTTGGGGCGGCCGGGCCGGCGCCAGAGCGCCACTCACTCACCGGCGCGGGGCTCCGCCTGCGTCCCGGCCCGCCGCCGCCGCCGCTGGCCCGCGCTCCCGCCGTTCCCCGGGCAGGCACTGCCTCCCCGCCCGGCGTCGCCACCGTCCACCGGAGGCGCCCCTGACGCGACCCGCCGCCGCCGCCGCCGCCCGCCCCCTGTGACGCACTTCCGCTTCCGGAGCGGGACTCGCGGAAGCGGACGCGCGGCGGCCCCAGGCTGCGCCTCGGCGCCCTGGCACCGCCCCTGAGAGGCGGGACTTCCGGGCCGCCGGAGGCTGCCCTGCGCATGCGCGTGTCCGCCCCGCCCCCACGCGGCCACCTGTGGCTGGGCCCGAGTCGGGGGCTGTCGCAGGGGTCCAGATGCAGCTGCGCAGCCCCCGTGCAATGGATCCTTGGTGTGAAAACGTGCACGATGTATCTGTAAATCCCACAGGGAAATAAAGTAGCAGGATTGTGAATGACAGGTCATATGCTAATGCACTGCATGCAATCCAGGTAATGGGCCGAGTGTCATTGTCACCGATGGGTGACAGGCCAACACGATATGTATGAATGCCATGCAGTTCTCTCCTACAGGGAGATCAATACTACGGTGGTTAGTGGGGTGACAGACTAACCTAGGACATGTGAGCCCCAGGTCATAGTCCTCGGGGACATAGTAAAACTGCACAGCAAATGCGACGTGCTCGTGCAATGCGACAGAGTAGGCCTCAGTCCCACGCAAGGCAATGCCACGGTCTGGAATGTCCTCGTGCACTTCTCAGTGATGATAGTGAAATGCAGCTGATGACGTGCTCTAGGTACAGTCCGCGAGTATGACCCCATGGGTAACAGGATTCCGTGATACCTGGGTGCACGAGTTCCCTGGGATGAACTCTATAGCGTGACAAAATACCGTGACACGATCGTTCACGATAGGCAACGTACTAACCGGGTGTGTGTGTGAGTTCCCCCGGATCCATTTCTGCAGTAGAGTAAAATGCACGGTGTGATTGTTCCTGATGTACCCTGTTAACGTGGTGTCGCGTGAGTCCCCCGTGATAAAACTGCATAAGAGAATCCTTTCGTCGTTAGTGACATATAACATAAATAATACGCAAACTCACGTCATCCTAACCCGCACGGCTACTCTAAGAAAACCCCAGAACACGGTGGCTCATGGTATCTGAGATACTGACGTGGCATACGGAAAGTCCCTGCCATAATTCGGTGACTCAATAATGGGATTAGCGGATGGGACCAATCCCTCACGCATGTCACTCACCCGTTCCTGATTAGTATGTCTAATGTCAAGGACTTCTTTGGTGGTGTCTCCCTGAGGGGACGATCAGTGACTGAACTGTAGGCTGGGAAGCTCTGACCATCTGCCCGATTCTTGGCAAGCCGCGGGGTGACCCTGCCCCAGATCTGTCACAAGATTCCCAGTGATGTCACCCTACCTTGGCCACCTGTTCAAAGGCGTCACGCCCTGACTTCCAATGTCCCCAGTGTTTGTGTCATGCTGTGCGGGTCGACTCTGAGGAGCTGCTAAATTTAGAGGCTGCGTGTGCGCTCAGCTGCGTGACGCGTTTTCAAAGCAAATTAACAGGTGAGATGGGAGGGTTCCCTGGTCACCAGCCGGCACCTAGAGGTGGCACGTGCATACCTCATGGGCTCCCCTCTGGTTCTCTGTGCAAGGGAAATCTGAGTAAAATGGGATATCACCGTGTGCCATGAAGGTGTCCAAGCAGGTGACCTCTAGCTAGTGAGACGAGGGTTTGCCCTCGGTGGGCCTGACCTAATCAGGTGAGCGCCTCCCCCCCCCACACCCCGCAAGAGGGTCTAGAACTCAGAACTAAGGAATCAGAAGGACGTCACAGTTTCTCCACAAGGGACATCCAGGGACCACAGAAGAGGCTCCCCCAACCCCCACAGAGGGAGACTGCAGCCATCCATCCACCCACCCACCCATCTACCCATCCACCCACTTCACTCCTGCAGCCTCGGTCTCCCTAACCATGGGCCCTCTCTCTGGGTCCCTGTCTCTTTCCCCAGAACGGCTCCCTCCCACTAGGTGGCACACATGCTACCTTGATGCACAGGGGACTAGGTGGTGGCCATGGTCTTTTGGTTGGGAGGGTCACTGGGTCCTTCAGCCCTCAGCAGAGACACCCGTGGTTTCCTGTGGACCTTGCCCTGCAGGTGACAGTCACCCTCTGCACCTCACCCGCTGCTAGAATATTCTCCAGCAATCCCAGAGCTTCCGATGCACCTGTCGGTCTATCCTCGTCAGCAGGACAGACGGAGAGGGGCACAGAGGTGTCACATGGTGACCACTCTGTGAATCACCGTCAGGACGAATCTGTCGTCTCCTGGTGGTGGGTGTGCAGATCAGTCCCACTTTTCCCGGGAAGTCCGAGCTCCGTTTGGCGTGTGAATTACCGTTTTCGATACCCACCGGTCACCTTCGACTCAGCCACCGCACGGCCGGCACCCGTCCTGCAGAATTGTCCCCATACAGGGCACTCAAAGTTGCACGTATTGTACGTGCATGTATCAGCCCCCACAGGCACCCAAGGTCGGTGGGCTAGAAGCATCTGTGCACAGACGTCCGCCTCAATCCGGCTGGTGGAAGATCGGGGCGTCCCCGAGATCACCCATGAGCTGCAAAGAAATCAGGAATCACATTGCCTACGGCCGCAGGTTCGCTTTAGGGAAAAGATGCATCTTAAGGTCAGCCATAGGGCCGGGCACGGTGGCCCACGTCTGTCATCCCAAAGGTTCCAGAGGCTGAGGCAGGAGGATCATGAGTTCAAAGCCAGCCTCAGCCACAGCGAGGCCCTGAGCAGCTCAGGGAGACCCTGTCTCTAAATAAAATGCAAAATAGGGTTGGGGATGGGGTTCCGGGATCGAGGGCCCCCTGAGTCCCATCCCTGGTATCAAAAAAGGAAAATAAATATATATATATATATATATCAGCCAACGCGGGGGCCCATATCTTTGGGATCGTTACCCACAGCTTCAACCAGCCACCGATGGCAAAGGTGAGGACGTGAAATCGCATTTGTCTTGGGGTCACCTCCCCGTACCCAAGGCGACGGTCAGACCTCTGTTTGGGGGGACGGTTAAATTTCCACCACCCCCAAACCCAAGCCCAAAAGAAAAACAAAAATTTAAAAAAAAAAAAAGTGCATCATCTGCAAATCAATTCTTGGAAGCAAATTGCAGAGATGAAGAAGGGCCAGGAAGAAGGGGGGGGGGGGGACTCTTGGAGACAAGCCGGAAGCAGAGGGGACACGCACTTTCTGAAGGGGGGGGGGAGAATCTGCAGAAAGTTCCGCACCCAGGTGAGGCCCCTTTCAGAGGTGACTCAGCCGCACTTCCCCCTTCCCTGGGCCGCGGTCTGTCACGCCACCCGCCACCCCCCAGAGAAGTGAGGTGTTTCCTGCAGCCCGTGTTTGTTGATGGACTCGGTTCCTCCCTCGGCCGCTTCAAAGGGGGAGCCTCCCCGCGCACGCGGTTGGCTTTGTTCCAATGCATGAAGGGTCCCCCTGCTTGGGCGCCTCGATGTCCCCACGGGGATTTTCCCGTGGGTCCCGCAGAGGACGAGAAGGGGATTTTGTTCTCCCTTCCGGAGACCCAAAGCCAAGACTCCAACCAACCAACCACCGTGGATTCAGGCTTCTGAAACAGCGAGCCCAGGTCAATCTTCCCTTCTTGAAGTTGACCTCCCTCGGGCATTTTGTCACGGTGACGGTCACTCCTGTCCCCTTCCCTTTTCCGGGTCCCGAGGGTGCCGATGGCCTTCTCTACCCAACTCCCGATCCCCAGGGTTGGGGGGAAACCTGGCAGAGAGCAGGATGGGCGTCCTGGCCCAGCAGCGTGGCATGGAAGTACATATCTCTACGTGGGCTCTGCAGCCGAGGAGAGCAACGGCCATGGGAGATGGACGATGGACCGTCCCTTCATCTATCCACTCGCCCACCCACCCATTCGTCCATCAGTCTGCCCCGCCCGTCTGTTCACCTTTCCCCCATGCACGCATTTATCAAACCAGCGAGCAGCGAACAGCCGGGCAGTCATCCGTCCATCCAGCATTCACCTACCGTTTGCCCATCCATTCACCCAACCACCATCTGTCCACCCATCCATGTACTCATTTCTCCATCCATCAGTGTATCCATCCTCCCATCCATCTGTCCATCCGTCCATACATCCACCCATCCAGCCAGCCATCCATCCATCCACCATCCACCATCCATCTGTCCATCTGTCCATCCATCCACCCATCCACCCACCAACCCACCCATCCACCCATCCTCCATCCACCATCCATCCACCCACCCACCCATCCATCCACCCATCCACCCATCCATCCACCATCCACCATCCACCATCCATCTGTCCATCCATCCACCCACGAACCCACCCATCCACCCATCCTCCATCCACCATCCATCTGTCCGTCTGTCCATCCATCCACCCATCCACCCACCAACCCACCCATCCACCATCCACCATCCACCCATCCATCCACCCATCCACCATTCACCATCCATCTGTCCATCTGTCCATCCATCCACCCATCCACCCATCCATCCACCCACCCACCCATCCACCCACCCACTCATCCATCCATCCACCCATCCACCATCCACCATCCATCCACCATCCATCTGTCCATCTGTCCATCTATCCACCCATCCATCCACCCATCCACCATCCATCCATCCACCATCCACCATCCGTCCATCTGTCCATCCACCCATCCACCCACCCACCCATCCATCCACCCATCCATCCATCCATCCATCCACCATCCACCATCCATCTGTCCATCTGTCCATCCATCCACCCACCCACGCATCCACCCATCCATCCATCCATCCATCCATCCACCCATCCATCCACCATCCACCATCCATCTGTCCATCTGTCCATCCATCCACCCACCCATCCATCCATCCACCCATCCACCATCCATCCACCCACCATCCACCATCCATCTGTCCATCTGTCCATCTATCCACCCATCCATCCACCCACCCATCCATCCACCATCCATCCATCCACCATCCACCATCCATCTGTCCATCTGTCCATCCATCCACCCATCCATCCACCCATCCATCCATCCATCCACCCACCCATCCATCCACCCACCCATCCATCCACCCACCCATCCATCCATCCACCCATCCACCATCCATCCATCCACCCATCCACCATCCATCCATCCATCCATCCACCCATCCACCATCCATCCATCCACCCATCCACCATCCATCCATCCATCCATCCACCCATCCATCCATCCACCCATCCATCCCCCCATCCACCCACCCATCCACCCATTCATCCCTCCGTCCAGTGGGTTGAGGGGGGCCTTGCCCTTGGAGGCCTGGTGGTCCTAGCCCTTGCTGACCACAACCCCGACTTGGCTCACCATCCCATCGTCCTTTTCCAATTCTGAAAGGACGGAGACGCCCGAGCACCATGGAGCTGTTCCTCCCGCAGAGCGCGTCTGGTTCCCGCCCTCCAGAGAGGATGAGGAAGCTTCTCCAGAGGACGCTGCAGATGAAAGGGCTTCCCCCTCGGCCAGCGGTCAGCGAGGCCAGCCTGGCCCACGAGCTTCCCCATCTCGCCCCGTGCTGCCCCTGGAACGTCCTTGCCATCACGCATCGGCCTCGTTTGGAGCCTAGATCTGTGTGTTCTTCCCACAGATTACGTGGAACCTGGAGGAAGCAGTTAGAAGGTCTCTACCCTTAGTGACCGCGTGACAGGTAACAAACGGAAACTTCCAGGTGGAAAGTACACCCTCCCGGAGGCTCCTCCTGCCTCTGCAGCTCCTGGGCTCCAGGTGGCCCTGGGCTGGTGGCCCCTCACTGTAGTCTCTGCCTCCGTCTCCACGGGGCTCCTCCTCTGGGTCTGTGTCCCCTCCTCTGTCTCTTGGGAGGACACGGCCATGGCATTTAAGGACATCCTGATCCAGGAAGAGCTCATCTCAGGACCCTTTGCTAATGACAGAGACAAGTGACACCCCACAAGGTCCCACTCACAGGGACCTGAGGACACGACATGGCCATATATGGGGGGGCAGGGGGAGGGGGGTCAAAATTCAGCCCACGACCCTGAGCCGTGGAGATCCGGGGAGAAAAGTGTCAGAACAAAGCCTGCAGCTGAGGTGAGCAGGACAGTCCACCTGCCTGTCCCTGGTTGTGGAGTCCACGTGCAGCCCCTTTCGGGACAAGATGACAAGAATCAGGTGTCATCCACAAGAAAGGAGCAGAAGCCACCGCTGTGGTTATTGTTAATACCGAGTGAGGTTGACGGTGACGACCTGGGGAAGACAGTGTCATTGACACAGTAGCCCGAGCGGAGCGGGACGGTCAGTGCGAGGAGCTCAACGTTGATGTGCAAGGGACGCTCGGCCGGGGTGGGCCCCTGGACACAGGTATCATTTCCTGCGTGAACAGCAGAAACTCACACCATCAGATAAAAGAGCAGAAGAGGAGATAAGGACTCGAGTGTGCGTCTCCCTGGAGGGAAGTGACGTCCCCCATGTGGCCCTGCGAGTCCTGGGGAGGGGACGCGTCCCCTTTTGTAAACAGCATGCAATTCAGAAGAGACTGATAAGGTCCTGGGCCAGGGTGACCCAAGCCAGGCGGTGGCAGAGGGAGGTCCAGGACAGTGGTCCTTGTGACCAGGGCTCCAAGGAAGAGAGACATGGAAGGGCACTGTCCTCAAGGGTCAGAGAGCCACGGTCTGACCTCAAGGACAGGGGCTCTTCTCCTGCAGCTGGGTCCTGTGGGGAGGGTGGGTGGGATTTGTAAGGAGCAAGAGTCCCAGTGACCAGGAAGGTTCCAGTTACAGAGACCCAGTTCCTGTGAGTTTTGTTCCATCCACCCATCCACTTATCCACCCATCCACTTATCCACCCAACCACTTATCCATCCATCCATCCATCCACTTATCCACCCATGCACTTATCCACCCATGCACTTATCCACCCATGCACTTATCCACCCATCCACTTATCCACCCAACCACTTATCCATCCATCCATCCATCCACTTATCCACCCATGCACTTATCCACCCATGCACTTATCCACCCATCCACTTATCCACCCATGCATTTATCCATCCATCCACTTATCCACCCAACCACTTATCCATCCATCCATCCATCCACTTATGCATCCATCCACTTATCCATCCATCCACCCATCCACTTATCCATCCATCCATCCATCCATCCATCCATCCATCCAGTTATCCATCCATCCATCCACTTATCCATCCATCCATCCATGCACTTATCCATCCATCCATCCATCCATTCCTCCACTTATCCATCCATCCATCCACGCACTTATCCATCCACCCATCCATCCATCCATGCACTTATACATCCATCCATCCATGCACTTATCCATGCACTTATCCATCCATCCATCCATCCACTTATCCATCCACCCATCCATCCATCCATGCACTTATACATCCATCCATCCATGCACTTATCCATGTACTTATCCATCCACCCACCCTCCCATCCACCATTCATCTGGCTAACCACCCGCGCACCCTCCCGCCCACCAAGTCCACTTGCCCATCACTTGCCCGTCTATCCATCCGTGCAGAAGACAGCAGGATGGACCGGGAGCCTAGTCTCCATCCTGACCACCTCTATAATGCTTTCCCGTGACCCTCCAAGCGAGCCCAGGGCCCTGCAGGTGAAGGCGGATCACAAGATGAGGGTCACCATGCACACTTTGTCCCCTATGTGCGCAGATGCCCTGAGTGCCGTGTATCCCGCATCCTAGCAACTGGACGCTGCAGGCCTTCATGGGCCCGTCGCACACCACGGACACCCAACCGCACCCGGGGGAGCCGACGGCTGCACACCCACCAAGTGTGTGGACCCTCTGTCCCTGCTCCCCTCCACTCCTGGGGCTGTCCCTCCGTCACCCCCAAGAGGTCCCCAGACCCGCCTCTCCCTGGAGCCCCCCACCTCATGAGGAAAACTGAAGGGGACACTGAAAACCGCAGTCACCAAGATGAATATCGGAGAGCACCATTTTGAAATGCAAATCAATGCAAAAAAAAAAATGGCGGACGAGCCACGGATATTGCACGTTAGGTTGGAATCGGTCAGAGTCCAGCTGGTTCCTGGCCAAGCCCAGAGGCCGGGGATGTTGGGCAGGAAAGATGTGTCCCCTAGATCCGGGTTTAGGGCATTTTCCCCCCTTGGCTAATTCTTTCTCTGGATCATTTACATAGTTTAAAAAACACATAGAGAATTGGAGACGTGGGTCGCACAGATGCGTGGAAACTCAGAGCCTATTTTTAAGTGAACATTTTAAATCTGGGCACGAACCAGACGTTGTTTTCCTCTTTTGGACTCGGGCTTCCCCGACTTTACCAGACGCTGGCTCCTACGAAGGGCCCGTGTTTGACAATTTCTCTCTGCCGAGAATGTCAACTCCTAATGCTCAGTTCACTTGGGCACGGTGGCGCAGCATTCCGTCCTGGTGGGGTAACTCGGATGCCCTCCTGATGGCGGACACTGGGACGCTGGGCATGTCCCGGGCACCTCTCTTTGGAAGCAAATTTTAAGGGACACCCCCCCCCCACACACACACACGCACCCAGGTCCTTCAAGGAACCAAGATAGTCTCTGGCCAGAGCCGGCAGGGTCAGATCCCAACGCAACCCACTTTGCAGCAGATGCGAAAAGAGGGAAACCTTCACCCACTGTGCCTCCGTTCCTTTTTCGTGGTTGCATACTAATCCACAGCCTAGCTGAAGCGCGCTCCGTGTCTCCACTCCTCCACGGATGGACATTGGGACCGGTCCCTCCCTTTGCCTACTGGGAGCTCCTGTGAGCAGGGCCACCCCCTCCCTGTTTTTCATGGCATTCACCCAAAGCACAAAAAGGTGGTGCCATCTGCATCTCCAGAATCCCAGGCCCCTGCCTGTTGAGATTCCTCGCTCCTCTGGCCAGCTGCATGCACACACACACACACACACACACACACACACCCGGGGTGTGCAGGGCGCCCCTGAGGTGTGCCCAACCCCTGAAGGGGAAGGCACCCCCGAGAGGGAGGTGGCAGAGATCAGGATCTGAGGTGCGGTGGGCGGAGGGCGTGGCGCGTCCTCTTCCCGTGCGGGTGCATCCGGGGCTCGGCGTAAACAACTCGGTGCAGGGGAGGGAGGGGGAACTGGGTCACTAGGAAACCGACTCCCGGGTGCGGCGGGGCTCCTGCAGGACCCGAGCTGGGGCCACCACGGCGAAGCCCCGGGGTCAGCTTGGCTCCCGGAGGCCGCTTGGAACCGGGGCTGTGCGCGGCGGGGTCCTGGCGCGCGCCGAGGTCTGTGTCTTGGTGAAATGATTGGCAGCCGGCACCGGGCTCCTGCCTGGGCTCCCGCAGACTCTGAGCCACCTCGGGGGACTGGTGGCCCCGGGCTCCGTGTCCTGCCACCTCCCTGGGGGTGAATCAGTCCCCTTTCCCTGTGCCTGGGGACGGAGCCTGGGTTCTCAGGATCAGGTCTCGGTGCACGATTGGTGCGGACCCCGCAGTCCCCAGCTCTGGACTGCTGTCCGAGGTGCAGGTGGGGCAGCTCGAGGTCAGCTGAGGCTGCTTCCTGCTCCCAGAGGCTACTTCTCCTGGGTCCTCCATGGTTGACGGGCAGGGGGCTCTCGGGGGCTCTGTCATAAGGACCCTCGCCCCCAGCCCTATTTTGCATTTTATTTAGAGACAGGGTCTCCCCGAGTTGCTTAGCACTTGGCTGTTGCTGAGGCCGGCCTCCAACTTGTAATCCTCCTGCCTCAGCCTCCAGAGTCTCTGGGATTATAGGCGTGTGTCACCGTGCGCAGAAATAAAGGACCTCAATCCCGATGTCCATACTGGGAAGAGAAGGTGACACCCACCCAGCGTCTCAGCTTCATCTTGGGGTTGAGACAGAGGAGGAACTGGGCAGGCGTGGACACGGCACCGTCTCTTAAGTGCCTGGGACACCCTGTGGTCTGGGGGCTCCTTCTAAGTTCTGGCCCTGGGAGGAGGTGGCTCTGGGGAGGTCCATATGGCTTGAGGGGGATTTGCATGTGCTCAGGAGGCTCCTCCATCAGACCCGGGGTCCCCGAGGGGGGCCATGACTGCAGTGTTCTAGGTCCACTCCAGCGGTCTCAAAGGAGAGGCTGCAGATCTTGCCTCAGTCTTGAAGGCCGCTGGGATCCCCTGGGGAACCCGCCTAGGTGTCCCACAACAGATGAATGGATGAAGAAAAATGTGGTCTGCATATACAGTGGAATATTACTCAGCCATGAAGAAGAACGAAGGGATGGCATTTGCCGGTAAAATGCATGGAGCGGGAGACTATCATGCTCAGCGACATCAGCCAGTCCTGTCCACCTGGCTGACCTGAGGGGCGCTCAGGATGAATCCTTTTCCGATGGCATCCCTGAGGGTGTTTGCCAAAGTCCCAAAGGGCTCGAGAAAAGCAGACCGGCCCTCCGCACGGAGTGTGGGCCCACGTCCATCAGCTGCAGGCCCCAGCGGAATCCACGCCCCCTCCAAGCTGTCCCCAGCGCCCAGGGGGGGATATGCAGAGCGTGATGTCACAGCGAGGCACCACCCCCGGGGAATGTGGGATTGAGCCATCTGCAGGGCATGTGGGTGACACGGCCCCGGGGGGCTGGTGCCTGAGATGCCACCCGTGGGGTCCTGAGATCACCAGGTCCAGGGCACAGTGTGAAGCCCGTGTCCAGGAGCAACGGGTGGCAGGCAGTAGTGACCCCAGGCCATTCACATGTGACATTCTAGCTTCCTACGAAGACAAGATGTCGCAATGCGCGCAGCTGCTCAGCCCGAGAGGAAATACGCTCTGCTCACAAATATACATATTTATCTTTCTTTCTTTCTTTTTTTTTTACTTAAAAAATAAAAAACGGAAATTTGGTCCCAACTGGGACGACAAGTCCAGCTTAGAAAAATAAAATGCTTCCTCCTTTCCCGGGTGCAGAGGTCCAAGGCGCGGGTGGAGGCTGCAGGGGGCCCCCATCCTCCGTGGAGACCGAGGATCTGCGGAGGCAGGCGTGGCGCACGGGCGCGCCGGCGGCTTCTCGGTACGAGCGAGCGAGCGAGTGCAGTGTGACAGGAAATTTCAACACAGGTTTCCTTTTCCACCTCACTCAAGTCCCCAACTGCGGTCGCCGGGCTCGCTGTCGCTGGGAGGTGGACTTTGAATAATTTGCATTTGGAGAGGGCGGCGCGGGACGCATGGCCGGCGAGTGCACGGCTGCTGCTGCTGCCGAGAGCCAGGGGCGCTTCCCGGGGACCTGGGTGCCCACACGGGCTGACTCAGAGGCACTTGAGGGGGTCTGGCGACGGGCTGGCTTCGGGAGTCCAGCGCTCCGAGGCTGGTTGGGGACGCTGTCTCGAATCCCACTTTCCCGCCCCAGACCCTGCCGCAGGGAGCTGTGACTCTGGCCGCCACAGGTGCAGGTAAGCCGCCTTGTCCTCACTTGTGCGCCTCGGCAGGGGACACGAGAGGCTTGCTGGGAGAGAGCGAGGGTCCAGCAGGGAATTGGGACATGCACAGGTCACTGACAGGCTCCCCTCGTGGAGGCACAGATGCGAAGAGAGCCAAACCTCATCAGCGCGCTTTGCAAAGTCGCAGCCCAAGTTCCCCAGTTATTCTGCTTAGAGGGGACCTCCAGAGAGGGTCCTGAGAGAGGTGGCCCCTGGGTCCCCAGCCAGCAGGGCACCAACAGGCCCGTGGTGGGCGCTGGCTCCGAAAACCCGGGTTCCCCGCGAGTTTTAATCAGAGCAAAGAGCGCGGCCCAACCGAATCCACTGAGCTTCCGAAATGTGAGTTTCAGGCGACACAAACAAGACACCCCTCCCCACCCGCCGTTGGGGTCACATTCTATAAACAGAAACCACAGTCCCGAGGTTCTGTTTTTAAAGTCAAAAAGGGGATTTTTGGGTTTCTTTTCTTCTTCTTCTTCTTTTTGTTTTGCTCCGCGGTCCTGTGTGTGTGGTTTGGTGCCCTGTGAGCAATCTTAAGAGGGGTCCTCGGTCAAAGGCGCCGCCGAGTGAGTGGCGGAAGCCACAGAGTGGGGGGGGGGAAGGGCACCCTGAGTGATCCTGTCAATCTCTCTGCTGGTCTCTGGGTCTCTCCTCGTCGCGACTCAGCCGCTCAGGAGGCTGGGGCAGGAGGATCACACGTTGGAGGCCAGCCTCCGTAACTTAGTGACAGTCTCATCAGCTGAGCAAGACTTGGTCTTCGTCCCAAGGAAAAGAGATCAGTAGGTCAGGGAGGTGACTTGTTGTCCTAGGGAAAGGACCGAGGTGTTCCCTAACGGATGAGGAACCCGGGTGCCCAGACAGAATCCCAGGGGCTGACTGCTGGCCTCCCACTTGGCTTGGAGTGGGCGCTACTAGACATCAGCCTCATTGTTTCAGAACCTTTCCGCTTTGGGAGGCGGACACCCGCTGGTGGACACCCGCTGGACAAACCCAGGCCAGTGCCCGCGCTCCTGGACAGAGCTCTGGATGCGCCCCCGGGAGGCACCCTGGGGACCCACGTGACCCCAAGGGTGCAATACCGCCCTGGGTCCAGGTTTCTGG